>NW_028251229.1:0-72284 GCF_964263255.1 Lissotriton vulgaris
ATGGAGACATTCACCTCTCTCATCTCATGGCTGTCACTGTGCAGGCCTGGCCGACACTAGTACATATACAGGCAGGGGACTTCTTGTATTATCAAAAAATGCCTCTTCAGTGGGGTTTATGTGTCTCGCTGAGTCAAGATGTGGGGGCAAGGCAGGCACTGCAAACTATAGGTATAACAACAATGGGAGACTTTTTCAGAGATGGTACGCTAGCATCCTGGGAGGCCTTACAACGGCCGGAGGTACAGCCGGCAGGCACAGCACTATTTCACTTCTTTAGGGCCAGGCACACAGGGCGCGCCCTTCTGGGCAACATCTTGCTGGCACCACAGGCTATGGAGACATTCACCTCTCTCATCAAGGTCAAAGAGCCCCTTAAACTGATCACAACATTTTACACTAGCTTACAAGACACTCGTTGATCTGAAGTCCTCAGGGTCAGACTGGATTGGCAGCAAGATCTGTGCACTCCATTGAGTGACAAAGAGTAGCAGTATTGTTGTTCCCATACCCGGTAGGTTTCAATTAACGGGAGACACAGACTTATCCATTTAAAATCTTTGCATAGGGCTTACTGCACCCCTGAGTGGAAGTTTCGGGCATGGGTTAGCGGAGACCTCCCGCTGCCAAAGATGTGGGGTGGAAGACACAGGATTCTGGCACCTAGCTTGGCAGTGCACTGGGATTCAGGTATTCAGGGGCAAAGTGTTTCAGGAGCTGGGAACCAATATTAGTTCTGACTTGGAGCCGGACCCTATAATGGCACTCCTGGGGTGGGATCTCTCCGTTGACAAGAGAGTAAGTCTGTTGCTAGCCATTGGACTCCTCCTAGCTAAGCACTGGTTGGAATTGCGCCGGATGGGCGGCCTACTACCGCAGATCAAAGAATGTCATGCTGACATGTTGTATTGTAACACACGTGCGGAAATATATAACAAGCTACTCCCTCCCAGAAACCGTACCAGGAACTACTGGGGACCATACCAAACATACCTCTTAAGTAAAGCTGCTGGTGTAGTCTCAGACCCACTGATTGCTAAAATTGAGGCAGTGTCACAGGAGATAGGAACGTAGAAGAATAAGGAGTCCACCTTCAGCTGGGCTACTGAATAGGAGCTGGGTCTCACCCTTGTCAGTAGAATAGAAAGGTGAACCTGCGGTGGTCATGATTAATCTCACAGATGTCATTGTACAAATGGAATTCCATAAATGCCTGATTCATGTCTTTGAGTATCAATATCGATATGTATTGGGAAGCCTTGTGGTGTAACTTTGTTTTCAGTTCTATGTAAACTGTCTTAGAAAGAAACTAATTAAAAAAATAATAATATCAAGAAAGAATTAAGTATTTTTCCTGGTTATATCAAATACAAATAAAGGTTGCACAGCATATATTGGGAGTCAAGGAAAAGGAGGATGAGAAGTGAGTGGTGGAGCCTGAGTAGGACATGAATGGTAGTGCAAAATTAGTAACAGAAAATAACATGGATCTTTTTTACAATGTGTGGTGGACTGAGTAAAATTATTGTGGGTGCTAAGACTAATTACATTCAGGTCTTATTTGAGCAAACGTCATGGCATAATAAAAAGGGGAGAAGGAGAAGGAAATACGGAGTGGCTGTGTTAGTAAACGAGAGGTCTAAGAAAGACTCTTCCCTCCAATGAGAAACCCCAAATTCCTTATTAATTAAATAATTTATTTGGAGGCTTGTTAATATTGATATCAATGCATCTATCAACAACAATGAACTATCATCCATATTAATAGAGTCACCCCTACTGAACAATACATCTACCTCGACAAGAAAGTATGTTGTCAGTCAGGCCCTGTGACCTAAGCCCAGGAATACTGATTAATGGGTCCCAGGTGGAATGGTGGATAGCTGGCTGGCAAACATGCGTCAGGAAACTCTTGATCACTCCCACAGATAAGCACAGTGACATCACAATGATCAAGGGAAACTACACTCAATAAAGCACACAAGCCCAGAGGGGGTACAAACACTTCAGAAACCACCATAAATTCAGCTGCCACATGAGTTAGGAACACATGGCCAATCAGGATCTAGCACATGCAGTGATCATGCACTCCCCATGCCGGACATCTGGGCACATTCACTAATGGCCACTCTGTGTCCACGTATGGCCGAGACCCAACTTTAGTAACCATTGGCCATTAATGTATTACTCCAAGGCTGCAACCAACATTCTTCAGCATTTATGGTACACTGGTTAGGTTTATGGCTTGATGTAACATTGTATATAATACCAATGCAAACCCAATGTACAGTGAGACAGTCCAAGGACCTCATGCCTGTAACCGCCTACCAGCCAAATTGTTTAATTAAATGAACTGTTCCTGTTTGCCAAATGCCTCTTCTCTCCTGTTTTATATTGAATTTGAACACATCCAAATAACTTGTACACAGAAATGTGGTGTGAGGAAAATTTGAGGGTAGAAGTTAAAAGTAAACATATTGTGTATTGCACAAAAGTGAGTCTTATCATAAGACTCTGATGCTCAATGCTCTTTCCATGTAGGATTTCGTTAAATTAGGTGAGAGTAGACTCAGGAGGCAAGACTCCACCAATAGAATTGTGACATGTCAAGGCGTAAAGTCTCCTTTCACGAGAGGCCTGTGATTTACTGCAGTAATGCTGCACCCAGTAACCAGAGACAAGAGAGGGAATGGTACGTACAGGGTGCTGTATTCTTTTTGCACTCAATATTTTATTCCACACAATATTGGATAAAGCAGTCAGATTTCACATTTGCCCCAGGTTTGAGCAGCAAAACTCAATATATTGCAGTTTTCTCTCACAAATCTTCCATGGTTTTCATGGCAAAATGTGTATGTGGAAAGTGTGGTATTTACCTCTATGTGTAGTTACATTTCAGATGCACATTGGGCTGGGTGCCTGTTAGAAATGGGGGTCATTAGTTGGCAAGGGCTTGCACCTTTGTCCAAATAGGGTCCCTTCTTCATAGTCTGGGTAAGGGAGTTATACTCCTAAAATAACCCCTGCTCACCCCCTTGGTAGCTTGGCACGAGCAGTCTGACTTATCTTAGAGGCAGTGAGTAAAGCATTTGCACATAACCAACAGTAAGCACTGCAAAAGGTCACCACACCAGTTTAGAAAAATATCCAACATTTTTATATACTTAAGACAAGACTAAAAATCCACAATACAGTATTTAAAAATCTTCAGTTATCAAATTAACCTTGAAAAACAGTTCCTTGATGTCGATAGCTCCGTCCGGGGCTATCAGGGCATCGTGAGCAAACAAATCCAAACAGTTCTGGCTGACCACGGCATCGCGGGCCAGCTACGGTGTCTGGAAGACATGCAAACAGTACCTTTTAGAAATGCAGAGCGTTGGCAACCTCTTGTTGAGCTTCCAAAAGCATGGCGTACGCATGCATCAGTTTCGGAGGTTGGTGCAGGAGTCGTCGGTCCCTCGAAGTCACACCCGTTGCAGGTCGAACTCCTCTTTGTTGAAGTCAGGAGCGCTGGCATCAGTAGGCGTTGGGTGCTGCGGTGCAAAGTGTAGCGGTGCGACATGCGGTGCGCTCAGGTTGAGGTGCGAGCAGCGGCTCGGTGGTGACGTCAGATGGCGTCATTGGTGAGACCAGGGTCGCAGTGTGAGATGAAGACGGTGCTCGTCGCGGTGCTGGCAGGTTACGGTAAAAGCAGCGTCGTAGTCGTTGCTGAAGCGCTGTTGTTGGCTGACGAACTGGAGTCGATGACACTGGCGTCAGTAGGCCAAGGGTGTGGTGCAGGATGAGGGTGGTACGTCATATAACTTTATGAGTGGTGCCCTCAAACCACAGTGCAAGCAGCAGCATTGATTCCGGCACTGAGCGGCATCGTTGGGGAGGCCAAGGCATTGTCGCGAAGTGAGGCGATGTAGAGTGTGGTTCCCACAGGTCGCTGTGCGAGCAGCGTCTCGGTAGCAGCGTCAGTAGGCATCGTCAGTGAGACTAGAGTTGCGGTGCGGTGGTGCCCTCTGCGGTGCCGTCAGGAGATGGAGTCTGCAGCGCCATCGTAGATGTCGTCAAGTTGCTTTTTTTCTTTTGCAGCACAAAACACACAGTCCCCAGTGCTGAGAGCAGAAGAGTTTGAAGTCTTTGCTGAGACTTCTTGAACAGGGGGCAAGCTCTACCTCAAGCCCTTGGAGAAAGTCACAAAAGTAGATTGCAGAAAATTCAGTCCAGTCCTTTCACTGCCCAAGACAGAAGCAGCCACTGCAGGCCAACACAGCAAAGCACACAGGAAAGTGGTAGTTCCTCCTCACAGCTTCTCCATCTCTTCTTATTGGCAGTCTTCTTGATCCAAATGAGTTCCAAATGTCAGGGGTATGGGCCCCAATATTTATATCCCAAAATCCTTTGATCTCTTAGGCAGAGAGTGTCTGTGCCCAGCCAGAACCAGTTCTGCCTTCTCTGGTGTGAAATCCTGGCAGTAGGTGGAGACAGAGGCAGACCAGGCCCTTTGAGGTGCAAAGAAATCTCCTCCCCCTCCTCCCCCTTCCACCATTGCAGCCCAGGTCTATTTAGCCCTTTCCTGACCATACCCAGACTATCTGGAGCCACTCCTGCTCCCCAGCCTTCTGTCATCCACAACCCAGACAGGCATCAACAATTCAGCAGAGGCACACGGGATGACTGAGCAAGAAAATACCTACTTTCTAAATGTGGTATTTTCAAACGCGGACTGTAAAAATCACCTTCATTATGAGATGCAATTTTAGATTCTGAGTTCAGGCATACTAAACTTTATTCTCCTACCTAGTTCCCAGGCTTGTTATGTTTATAAGATGTTATAAACACACTTCCCATTCTGTCCTATGGGGAACAGGTAGCCTTGCAATAGTGGAAAACAAAATGGGCTGTAATTCACTATCAGGACATGCCACACACACCAAGGTATGTCCTACCTTTCACATATACTGCACCCCGCCCACAGGGGTACCTTGGGCCGTCCTTAGCGGTACCTTACATATAAGAAAAGGGAAGGTTAGGTGCTGACAAGTGTGTACACTGGCCAAGTCGACATGACAGTTATAAACTGTGCGCAGACTCTGCAATAGCAGATCTGAGTTACCTTTTTAGGGCTACTCACATGTGTGGCACAATCAGTGCTGCAGGCCCACTATTAGCATTTGATTTACAGATCCTGGCACACTCAGTGCATTTTACTAGGGACTAAAAGTAAATCAAATATTCAATAATGGAAATACCAATCCATAACACAATTTACACAGAGAGCATATGCACTTTAGCACTGATTAGCAGTGGTAACGTGCCCTGAGTCCTAAAACCAACACAAACAGGTCAGGAAAAAATAGGAGGAAGAAGCAAAGCATTTGGAGATAACCCTGAAAAAAGGGCCATTTCCAACAGTGCCCAATTCAGGTTTGCTGCTGTCTGTAAAATTAAGGCCGTAGTCATTTTAATACAGTGAATTTATTCATATGGCAATGCCCCACACTTCACAATATGATTTTAACAATTGGCTTTTACATGCTAATCTTTATAAGGTGTAAATGTAATGATGGCAGGAGGTATATTCAGAAACATTTTTGCTGAAGTTATTTATTTTTGTGCTTTAGTTCAGGATACATTATTTCAGATTCATAGACTTTACAATGGCAAATTGTTACATTGAATGCTTTTTTTTCACGGACTGCTCACCACTCCTGAACATCATCCATCCCTGTTCCCCTTATGACTCAAAAACTCCATCCATCCCTGGCCCCTAAAAGCCTCTCGCCATACGGAAACTCCAAACATCCTTCATCCTTAAACTCCACCCATTCTTGAACCATAAAAAACTCTTACCATACCTAAACAACACACTTCCCTGAAACCTAAATTTCTCCCATTTGTTAACACTTAAGCCCATTCTAGACCAACACTCCTCCCATTCCTGAACTAAAAGCTCCCTAATCTCAAATCTTCATCAAATGAAATCATTTATATGCCTAAACCCCACACATCACTGAACTCATAAAACCCTTACCAACCCTAAATTGCACACAAAACTGAAACCTATCTTAACCACCACCAATTCCTGACCCCTAAATATTATGAGAGGGCCGAACTCACTGAGTTTTACTTTGTGGAATTCTATGGAGTTATGTAACAGATCTGTGAGATTCCACGGAGTTCCGCCCACCCATAATTACAATCTGGCCAAGGAAAAATGGGGGGGTCATGCAGTACAATGCTGCCCAAAAACCTCCTGTTTTTCTTGCCCAAGTAAGGGGCATCCTCCTCTGCTGTATATCTTCATGGAAGCTCAGTGTCATAAAGAGAGAGAGAGCAGCAGTAGAGCTAAAAACAGGACTACACATGTGATGCCCAATTGAGCCACATGCATAGCTTCTGCTCTCGCTGCCTCTGTAAAGCAGTTTTTCAGTGTTATGCCACAGAAAATGGGACCAGAAGCATGCAGACTGCACTGGGTGAAGACAGAAAGTGTAATGTGAAAAAGAGAGATGACCAAGCGTGGGAAAGTGTAGGAAGCTGGCTCTGTATGAACTATATCAAAGTAAGATATAGTGTCCATAGAGTCCAGTGGGTCCCCAAAGAATTACAGAGGAAAAAGTGGATAATACCTTACTCGCTATTTGTGGTAGTGTGGGTGAGCAGTAAGGTTTTATCGGAGAGAACTGTTAAGCATTTATTGTACAGACTCAGGCAAGAAATGTTGTTGCACACTCAAAGACTGAACTCAAACCATTTGTTTTGTATAAAAAATATTTGTTAATTTAAATTTTTTAGAACCAAGCAGGATTTGGTGCAGGTAAGTAAAATAGTACTTTTCAAGAATAATACTGTTGAATGCAGTTGGCTTTTTTTACAGACAGGTCAAATGTTCAGAAACAGTTCAAATTTCTTTCCAGGCACTTTCTAATTACTTTGTGATTTCTTTTTAGATTATTTTTTTAACTCAGTGTGATATGCCTAGATATCACACTGGGGCATTTCCTAGACAAATGGTAAGTAAAACAGTTTTCACAAAAACACAGTTTCTTATGTTTCCACACAAACACCCTCAACTAAAAAGTTTTTCAGAGGAAAACATTCAATGCAATCCTATGGAGGAAAATGAGGTTATTGTTCTGCAGGTAAGTAAACGGTCCTTGGGGCTGAGTTTCTGGGGGTCAGAACAAGGGTTCTCCCAGGGGCAAAGATGCACTCAAAAAGCACTGTCAGTGGCACTAGGGTGGCCAGATGCAGAGGCCCAATGTTATCCAAAGGGGGATAGGGAGCTTGTGGTTGGTGGCTGCTCACCGGTACGCCACTTGGATGCAGAAGCAAAGCTACTAGGATTTAGCTAAGGGCAAAGGGGAATCCGATTTAGCACACAAGGTGCACCCACAACTGCACAGGGGTGGCCATGTGCATGGTGCTGAATTGGCATCGAGTGCCCAGTTATTTTCAATATGAGTTGATGGTTTGGGGATTTGGTTGCAGGCTTGGTCCAGGAAGTTTTCCGGGAGGAACCAACAGCTGGGCAGTTAAGTTGGAAGTCTTCGGGGTGTAGGTGCATCTCAGGTCCTCTTCTCCAGGACACAGAGAGGCCAGATGCAAGGATGCCTTTTGAGGTCGGATTTACCCTTACTGTGTCACTCGCGGTTGGGGGAATCTCCATGCAGAGCCTGCAGGAGATGTCAGTGAGTCCTGGAGGGGTCCAACCACAGTGGACTCGGACTCTGGAGCACTGGGGGATCAAGCTGGGACTGGTGGGCCATTCGCAGTCGGGCCATAGGCGTTTGATGCAGAGGTGGTTCTAGGCGTCATGTTCCTTTTGTCCTCAGCAGGCTCGGAGTCTTTCTTTGGTGATTCTTTCGAACAGAGCTGCTGTTCACAGGAGATCCGGTCTTTGATGAAGGCAGTACATCCTCCTAGGGGTTTGGGAGGTTGCAAGACAAGGTGACTTTTGATGCAGAATCTTAGGAAACTGCAGACAGGCTGGTAGGGCTCCAAGTCAGTTCTTCTCCGCAGTCTCCTCTGCTGGGCATCTTCTTTCGTCCTTCTTCTTTCTAGGTTGTAGGAATCTGCCTTCTTGGTTCAGGGCTGTACTCTAAATACTTTATTGAGGGGTGTTTTAGGGGTCTGAAGGTCAGTAGCCAATAGGCCACTGACCTTAGGGTGACTACACACTTGGTGTGCTCACCCCATGTGGGGGTGTGAGCACAATCCCTAACACTGATTGGAAAATGCGGGCAGGCACTGAAGAGTGGGCTTGACCTCGCCTCTACCACCTGAGGGGTAGGTTTGGCAGAGGTGGGCACACCTTCTGGGCTGTTCTAATTTTTCCTGCCTGTTCTCCCATCAAAAAGGGGGTGAGACATCCTTTTATAGATATTGATGTGACAGCTTCCTGATGAAGGCATTTTTGCTGAAATGTGCATAGTGTTATTACACCGTCAGTATTTATACTGTCAAGCCATCTACATCATGCTTCATGTCTGTGTTTAATTGTGTCCTTACATTGTTAGTTATTACTTTGTTAAGATGTTTATAATATCATTTATGTTTGTATTTAACTACAAGAATGACTACATATGGTCTTCTGGTTTCAGCTAGGTACATCAATTTAATTATTTGAAAATGTTGTCCTTTATAGTTCATGAATACTAAATGATCGCATCAAATGCTATACATGTATTAACTTATGAAATATATATTGTGTATGAAAACAATTATGAAACAATACCTTTTCTTATTATGAGTTCCTTTCTGACCAAATTGTTACACCATATGTTGTTCAGAATTACTGTATGCCCACAGATTTATGTAAACTAGTTCTTGCTCAAGTATGTTTTCAAATGCAGCACATATTGTGCCACCCTTAGAGGGCCTGTACCTTAACACACACACACTGCCATTGAAGGCTGCATGCTTTGGTGCTGAAAAAAGTAAAGAGTCAACATGGCAAGCATAACACAGTTATGTGTGCCATGTCAACCTTCACTTTTCTCTGCACCAAAACATGCAGCCTGCAACGGCAGTATGTGTATGTTAAGGTACAGGACCTCTAAAGGTGGCGCAATATGTGCTGCGGCCCTTAGAGGCCTTCCCTGGTCACAGTGCCCTTGGTACCAATGGTACCCTTTACAAGGGACTTACATGGGGCCAGAGAGGTGCCAATTGGGGGTACACAGGTACAGTTTTGGGAGAGAACAGAGGCCATGGGAACTTGTTTGGCATGGACCCAGGAATAATCAAGCCAAAGTGCATCAGAAATTTGGCAAAAAGTGGGGGTGTTACTGCAACAGAAAACCACTTTCCTACAAAGAGCTAACGTATGGTTCAGCGCAAATGCAATAGCTTGGGAATGGCGATGAAGGAACCTCATGCTGAAGGATGCGTGTGACCTAGTCAGTCAGTAATGTGGACTAATTGAATTTTCCTCCACACACTCTGCCAGAGGACTATCCACCTGCAATGCCAAGCAGTGTTACACCAGGCTCTATTCTGTGACCTAGTTTGCACCAACACCAAAAACTGTGTGACACCGGTACATGCAGGAGCAAACGTACCAGTCAACAGACATCAGTGTGCAGCTGCTGGCCCCAGCACCCAGTCACCCCAACCCAACAACAGTGCAGTGTTGTAGATCTACAAGGCACCCACAATAGCCAAGAGTGTATCTGCAGAGCATAGGCTGAGAGAACAGGTTCCATCCTCGCTCCTGGAAGAAAACAAACTTGGAGGAAGAAATTATCTGCATCGAAGATGCACTTACTATGTTGAGCAGTAATTATTTTTAAAATATATGTGTGTGAGGCCTGTCTGACGCACAGACATCTCCCAGACTTACCTGCCTCCCATATGTGATGCTGTGGCTGCTCGACATTGACAGTTCAGGAAGGTTCCTATTCTCAAGCTATGATGATGACAAGCTCTGCTCTGCCCAGGCAGCCACACACATTGCATGATGAGAGGCCTGAGGAGGCTGTCGTTTATGTCCAACCCGCGTTCATACCATTGCTGGTGATGCGTACTTTCTATGCCACACCCCGTCCCACCGTGCTCTTAAGTTTCTTTCCTGTTTGCTGAATCTATCTTTCATTTCTTCAATTAAGGTTCGACATGCACAAGAAAAAGACAAGCCCAAGTTAGGAGAATGACTAACTGTGGCTTACCAGTTTTAGTATTTCCGTTAATTCACATATATCAATACAAGATATCAAAACATTGGTATGCACACCTTCTCTAATAATTCCTCTAATTAATGTTTCTCTTGCATTACATATTAGCTCTATAACACTAATGCTAAAGTCTACCATTCTTCTTCTATGATTGTGGCCTGATAATGATTAGCACTCAAATGGTCAATAAGTATTGGTAGAACGCATTATAGACAAACTGTGTTTAACAAATGGAGCAGGGTGGAGATCAGTGGATGCACATTAGGAAGGGTGAAGGTTGTTTTTTATTTTCAATTGGACTCATGTATTTTAAGGGTAGGCTGATTGATTAACCAAAGCTTGTGTTTATTTAAAAGAAATGAGCACTGCTATTACTTGATTCTTAAAAATCTGTATGAAGCCTACTTAAATGATTTATTCTGGGTGTAATTCTTTAGCCACTCAATATATTTGAATGCATAGAAATGTATTTATGACTGGAGTCACCTTTTCAGGAATGGCGGTCTATTTCATAAAACTAATGTGTATTACGCTGTTTCTTTAATTCTGGACAGCAACTTCTGCTATGAAAATGAGGGTAGGGGTGAACCACTGTCATGTCTTCACTGCAGTGGCAATGCTCCAGCCCCCAGGAAAAAATAATGTGAAATGGTCGGATTACTTACTAGTATTCTTCAATACTCCAATTATTTCTCACTTGTCCTAGTACTTAGTACAAAGAGTAATGTAAAATCATTACTGTCACTTCACAGCCTGGACCAAAATGTTCTTTGCATTCCATACCTCAAAAAGAATAAACACACAAAATGCCTCCTCTCCTTCCCCACTTCCTATCAGTAGTAAAGCCTTTCAAAACAATATCAGGCTGATAAGGACACAGGGAAGGAGAGAGGGTTCAGAAGTACTAGTACAAGTTATAAAACATTAGAGTAATGAAGGATACTGGGAAGTAATCTAGCCATCATCTCCTCTTTATCTCAGCCTGCCCATTTCTTATTTGGCCGAGGTCTGCCCAAACTAATATGCCCCATCAGCCAGAAAATAAAGTAAAGCGTTCAACTGAAATGGTCATAGACAGGCAACACATTTTAACCATTTAACTACTCATTCTATTTAGTTACAAAAATAAGTGGGAGAACTGAAATACCGGCACTCTACTCAATAGACATAGCACCATTTATGATAGAAGTACCAAAAATTAACTCAGACTGCTCATGGGCTCCAAATTCCCTGGCTCTCATATATTCAATCAATAGACAATACATTTGGCAGACCCTCACTTTTCTGAAATGCCCAAAATTTTACTTCGAAGCACAAAAGCTGGCTAAAAGCGAACTTTTTTGACCTTAGGAGGAAGGAGAGGGAGTTAGGAGGAAGGAGAGGGAGGTTGTGTTCTTAGCAGAGGGTACTAACCGAGAGCATCTGAGTACCTGTATGACCTCAGATACAGAACTATATCTGGCGCATGGTCTCAAATAGCCGGGAGAGGACCATCCTCATCAAATTTAGATTTGGCATTATACAATGCAATGTGTGTTTTTCCTTCAGGCAGTACGATTGATCCTCAGTTCTGCATTGTCCTTGTGATGAATCCTCCACTCAAAATGTATTGCACTTTACCTTTTTCGCAAATGTAATGTTGCATTTACCTAGCTTTTTTTAATACCTATTTTGAGAAGTACAGGCTTTGGTGTTTGTAGACCTGCCTTGCTATACCTTCAGTAACTCAGTTCATCTCTTGTCTGTCTTTGTGTAATTTTTTTAACATTCTCCTTGTGCCACAGGAAACAACTGCTGTGTTAACTTTCTCAGGATTTTTTTCAAAAAATGCATGTGAAAAGATTCAATGCTCAGTTCATCAAATTGAGTATTATCTACATTTTGTCTTGTGATCAGTCGACTTTTTATGAATGGATTTATGTGTTTCTTTGAGTAACATCAGATCTAAAATTTTATTTATTGCAAGTTTTTCAATTGTGTGTGTTTATGTGTTTTTTAAGTCCGAAAAGCTTGTTGATTGACGGATTAAACTCAGACTGTTGTGCTGTGTCAAACCTGTGATGATCAAAATATGTGGAAAGAGAAGTCCAAGTGGCAGCCCTACAGATAGAAATTGTGGTGTATTTTGCATAAGTAAGTAGAATCCACACAGACTATTGTAAGCAGGTCCGGTTTATTCACCTCAGCCATCAACAGCTAAAACATAACTGACAACATAAGAACCTCCACACATAGAGATTCTACATTGAACTTACCAAAAGATTTCACAGGGAACCAGGCATTATGTCACACATCTTTCCTATTTACAACAATGAAATGTTTAAAACAAACTTATATAAGAGAAAAAATAAGAGGAAAATAAAACAAGAGACATATTTGAAAACAAGTGACAACCCTGAAAATGAAACTCAAGTAACATAGGGGCATATTACCAACAACTAGCGATAATTTTTGTCTCTAACTTGTTTAGAGACAAAAATTATCGCCGCACATCGGCGATTTTTATCGCAGATAAACCTTGCTATTAACAAGGTTTATCGCAAATGCGATAAAAAACGGCCGAAATGCATGAATATCGCTGAAAAGTCAGCGATATTCATGCATTATCGAGCAAATGCTCTTAGCCATGTTATCCACCTCCCATTGGATAACATGGCTAAGAACTGCTCATGGCAGGTGTTAGCTTTTGGAGATATTCCCGCTTAGCGCGAATATCTCCAAAAGTTGGTAATAGGAGATAGCGATGTTAGCGACTGTTTTCAGTCTCTAACATCTTGGCACGCCCACTTTGCATCTCATTAGTGATAAATATCACTGACATGCAAAGTGGGGCCCAAGATGGTCGCTATCTCCTACTAGCTGTCGCTAACTGGTGTTAGCGACAGCTTGGTAATAGGGAGATAATTTTATCTCCGCTTTCTTGGCTTTTAAAGCCAAAAAAGCGGAGATAAACCCCCTTGATAATATGCCCCATAGTCTTTTACATACAATGGTAATCTGCGCACCCTCTGACTCCTTTTTCTGTCTGTGGCAGGTAATGAACCCAACATTATAAAAAAAGGATCAGCAACAGAAGAAGAGAAACTGAAGTTAGTACAATCAGAATTAGGATTGGAATTAACTGACACCACACAACGCTTAGTCCTAATCCTTCCATCTTCAGTCTTCACAGTATATTTGAAGATCTTTACAACTCTTCTCAATTTGAAAACTTAGACCAGGGCTGACATCCGACAGGCGCCCTAATCTTAACATGGTCCCCAACACTCAAAACATTATTTTGAACACATTTTTTCTCATCAAAGTAGATTTTGCTTGATAATTGCTTATCATACTCCCTACATCTCCAATCTCCTAACTGATTGTCTTTGAAACCTTTGTCAAGACTCATCCATCGTGGACAGAGCTTAGAATTTGAAGCTCTTCCTTTGAACAGCTCAAATGGTGATCTTCCTGTAGTCATATGAGGTAACATACGATAAGCCATGATCTTATCTTGCAGAACCACTTTACAGTTTAACTTATTCACTGTGGCTAATTGTTTACTCTCCTTAAGAGTTTTGTTGACTCTTTCTACAGCCCCATTGGTTTCTGGGTGACAAACAGTACTGCGCTTGTGTTTTATACCATACTCTCTCAAGAAAGACTGAAATTCCGAGGAACAAAACTGAGGACCCTTATCAGAGAGAATGCAATTAGGAACACTTTCTCTCTTGAAAACGTCCTCCAGAAACCGCTTGACACTAGCTGAAGAAATAACCCTAACTAAACTTACTTCAATCCATCTGGAATACCAATTCAGAAGTACATTCAAATAGGGAGTGTCAGCCACACCATGTAAGGGTCCAACAATGTCAATAGCTATCTCATCCTAAGGATAATTTTCTGAAGACTGTGTGCATCTGTTTAGTTTTGAGTATGTTATCACTGCAACTACATTCCATGCAATCATGAACCATCCTTTCAACCTCCTTGTCCATCCCTGGCCTCCAGAACTGCATTTTCAAATACTCTTTAGTCTTTTCCAATTTCAGTTTTCCACTCTGATCAAAATAAGAGTTTCTTCACCTGGCACAAAAGCTTGTAAAGAGGGAGCTTTGATGAATTCTGTTTTGATGGAGACAAACTCTCTGGTACACTCATTACTCCAGTCAAAAACCACACTCGTACCCGTAAGTTTCCTAAGACTCCTAGTCTTGTCAGCATATCCCGGTATGAACTTACTGTAACATTCCACCATACCAATAAAAGAGAGAAACTCTTCTTTCTTACAAGGCACAAAGATCTTAAAAATTGATTCCACTAAATCTTTCTTAGGCAAAATACCATGTCCAGTGATTCAATGACCTAAGTAATTTACTTCCTCCACAGCACACTTGCATTTCTCTTTCTTGAGGGTCAACCCAACCTTCCTAAGACATTAAGAACAGCACAAACTCTAAAAAAAGCTCAGACTTTGTACTACCATAAATTAAAAAATCGTCTTGATAGCATTTCACCCGTGACATGCCCTTCAGAACATTAGACATTATCTGTTGAAAAACAGACGTAGCAGAGACAAGCCCGAATGGCATCCTACAAAATTTTTAAGTTCCCATAGGCATCATAAAGGTTGTACATTTCTGAGAAGTTTCATCCAACTCCACCTGATGGTAAGCGGAGACAAGATCCAGCGTTGTGAAGTATTTAGCACTCACCAAAGTACTAACCATCTCATCAATAGAGGAGGAAGCCTGTCCACAACTACCTCTTTATTAAGCGGACTTAGGTCAATACAGAGGTGTAACTAGCCACTGGCTTTCTTGGCAATGATTATGGGAGCCAACCACTCAGTCACCTCAATGGGCTCAAGAACTCCCATGTTAACCAAGCGTTCAATCTCTTTCTTGACCCCTGCTTGTTCATTCAAAGAAACTCTCCTAACCTTTGCAGCAACAGGAACAGCACCTTCTCTCAACTTAATATGATGTTTATACCCTTTCAAACAACCTAGTTTGTCACAAAAACATCAGCAAATCTTTCAACAATG
The DNA here is from genome assembly GCF_964263255.1 of Lissotriton vulgaris. Taxonomy (NCBI): domain Eukaryota; kingdom Metazoa; phylum Chordata; class Amphibia; order Caudata; family Salamandridae; genus Lissotriton; species Lissotriton vulgaris. Next base: position 15,199 of record NW_028251229.1, read on the forward strand.
GCAGAGGCTGAATCATCGTTAACTTGAACTTGAACTTGAGGAACAGTATTAGGATTCAGAAGGACCCCAAGCAAACGCCGGTGAGGCCACCCTAAAAGTGCATCTCTTTGTTTGGGTACATACACTTTGCCAGCAGTCATACGTTCGCTCAGTTCAATGCAAGCTACCAAATAACCACGCATTTTTATGGGTAGAACTCCATAACCAACTGGTGCGACATCCCTTTTTATGAGAGACACTTTATCACTGAAATGCTGTTCAAAGATGTCTTTACTAATCATGGTGAGATGTGAGCAAAATCAAATTTCAACTCAAGCTCAACTCCATCAATAGTGACCATATGAGAGAGATGTTTGATTTCCTGTTCACCCACCTGATAAATTATTGTGGCTGATCTTTTATCTGAGGTTGTTCTCTCTTTTTCACTTTACTTTTACAACATTTTTACAAGACAAACCACTTCTTCAGCATTTCTATCACCCAAAGCATTAGATTTGTTTTTCACAGTATAACATAATACAAAAACAGCGATGAGGGCTTTACACGTGTGCACTAGTCACAAAATAAAGTACTCCAGTATTTATGGTGTTGACGCTCAACTCTCAGTGGTCAACCGCTTCACGCCACTGTTTCCTAAAACACATTTTTTTAAGAAACAGTGGCCTTCAATGAATCTTTTTTTAAATTTATTTGTATTTATCTTCATTCTGCAATAGTATGTGTAAGGAGTTGTCAAGGACCCGCCTCTTATTTCACTAGTCCTTTACTGCCTCATCTTTTTCCGGAAATTTGGCTTTGGGAGTCACCCTTTGTGTTTACTTTAGAGGGGTCCCTTTATTTCCATTACCATTTCCAATAAATTCCGTGCTGGGTGGAGCTGGCTTTCCGGGCAACTCAAACAGGCACTTTGCCTGTTTATGTATTGCCATCTCATAATCACTGGACTTTAAGCAATATGGAGCAAATTTTCAGTAGGGTTACGGTATTCTTAGTTAGATTGATAGAAATATTCCCATATATCCCAGAAATTATATTTCCTACTAGGTTTCCCTTTCTTCCTCATTTTGTTCACTCTAACAATCGAGGCCAAGCATTCCTGGTGTGTGGGTGTTATCGGGCTTACCCATTTAATACAGATTTCCCTCCTTGCTAATAGGATTAACATAAACAGTAGATTTTCTTACCTATAAGTCAATTTATCTAGACAGTCTGATCTAGTCACCCCAAATATAACAAGATCTATACTTACATCAGATGGTCTTCTTAATAACGTGCCTAAGGTCTTACCCACTCCCTGACAGAATATGTTGAGCTGGGGGCACTGCCGAAACATATGCAGGTCATTGACTTTCTCCAATCCACATTTGGGACAGTTCTTTGTTCTCGCCCTGCTAAACTTGGATAGCCTCTTCGGAGTCCAGTAGGCTCCGTTAGTGGTAAACAGGTGATTTCTCCCTAAAGCCGCAGATTTTACAATGGACCACCATTTTTCCATAGATACTTGCCATGATTTTTAGATGGCCAGCGTCAGCAGATCTTTCCCCCAGGTCGCTTCCGGGATCGGAAAGGTCTCCTCCCCTGCTATTATGAGGGCCCAATACCAACAAGAGATGTCTTTATTTATGGGATCGTTCTTCATCATCTCAGTCTCCAGAGAGGCATTCCCCTTTTGGTTTTCTTTCAATGATTTTACCCAGCAAGTTGATAAAATTTGAATTTTGCTAGGGAGGCATTTTTCATTATTGTTAGATAGTCCCAGTCGGCTAAGATGTTCTCCATCTTTAATTGGCCCCATTTCAAGATGCCTGCTGTTTTCAGCGGTGTAGCCAGGCTATCCCTAAGACAGTTTGGAGTACCTGGGGAATCCCATTGTGGGGCAAAATTGCTGTCATACAGTATATTCAGAGTACTTCTTATCTGGTACCATAGTTTTGCTGCGCTTTGGGAATCTTTAGTTTCACCTTTTTATAGTATTTCGGGTGGCCAAATTTGTACAGGAAGTGGCCTTCTCTGCCAGTCATTATTTGTAAGTATTCTGGGTAGTGTTCATAGTTTTTCAATAAGGACCTTATGTATTTGAATTGAAAGGCTCTATAATACTCCAGTAGGTCTGGGCTCGCTATCCCTCCTTGTTCTTTTTTCTTCCTTAATTTGCTCCAGGCTATTCCTGTTCTTTTTAATCCCCAAATAAAACTTGTGAGCTCCCCTTGGGCTTTCTTTATTGACTCCCTCTTGAATTCCAGCGGAATAGTGCTAAAGATATATGTGAATTTTGGTAAGATGGACATTTTAATTATGTTTGATTTTCCAAGAAAGCTCAGAGGGAGACCTCCCCATGCCTTTAATAGTTTCCTGACCTCGGCTGCGATCCTGTTAAGGTTTATCTGTGTCACTTTATCCAGGTCTTTAACAAGGTCGATGCCTAGGTATCTTAATTTATCTTTGTCGTAAAGGCTATTAACCTACCATTCCAGCTCATTATCTCTGTTTTTGCCTGGTTAATTTGATACCCTGATACTCTCCCAAAGTTGGTCAGAGTTTCTTCTATTGATGTAATGGAACCTTTGTAATCACTAGTGAATATCATTAGGTCGTTGGCATATAGGGCGACCTTTTTTCCCCATTCTTGATATATAAATAGGGATATAGTGGGATGGTTTCTGAGACTATTCGCCAGGGGTTAAATATATAAATTCAAAAGTAATGGGGACAGAGAAACCCTTGTCTTGTCCCACTCTTGTTCTCTATATTCTCCTTGAGATAAGATAAGATCTTGGCCCTTGGTGTTCTATAGAGCCCTGTAACTATTCCTAGAAAGTTCTCTTCCAGATTATATTCATTTAATACTCTATTTAGGAAGGCCCAGTTCACCCTGTCGAATGCTTTGGCTGCATCGAAGGTTATTAGAGATAAGGGTATTATTTCGTTTGTAGCTATGTCTATTGTTCCAAAGAGTTTGTGGGTTAAATCTTGTATCTGTCTGCCTTTCCCAAACCCTTTCTGATCGGCGTTAATCAGAGTTTCAGCTATTCTCCCTAACTTTTTTGCCATGATCTGTGTGAATATTTTGTAATCACAATTCAATGAGGAAATGGGCGGGTATGACTCACATTTCACCTGATTTTTCCCGGGTTTTAACAAGATGTTAATTGTTGCGTCGTTCCAGGAGTCTGGAAGCTTCCCTTTTTCTACGTAGATTGTGTTTAACAGGTCTGTAAGGGGGGAACCAGGACTTCTCTTAGTTTAATGAAGAACTTGTTAGGTAGGGCATCGGGTCCTGCGGCTTTCCCTCTCTTTAGACCCTTTATTGTTTCTTCTACTTCTTTATTTGAAATTTTGGCATTTCGTTCCTCTTTTCTCTCGGTAGTTAATATTGAAAGTGTCTGGGCATCAAGATACTCTTTGAGTTGGTCATCTATTGGATTAGTGTCCTCGTTGTAGAGGTCTTGGAAGAAAGTTGTAAATTCCTTCATAATCACGGAGTCCTCTGAGCTGAGTTCTATGGCGTTTTGGGGCTGGAATTTGACTATCTTGTTTTTAGTTTTGTCAGTTTTAGTTTTCCATGCCAGCATCTTACTGCACCCTTCTCCATATTCATAATGGGACAATTTGCTGGCTTCCCATTTCTCTCTCACCTTATTCTCTAGGATTTCTGTGAGTAATTATTTTTGTTTTAGCCTGTCAGCTTCTAGTTTCTATTTTTTGTCTGTTTCATTTTCAGCTGCTACTTGTTAATCCAGTGATTTTGTTGTGTTTTCTAGATAGTTTATCTCTTGTTTTGTTGTTTTTGTTTTATGTACCGCCAGGTTTAGTAATTTCCCCCTGATTACTGCCTTGTTAGCGTCCCAGGTGACTTGTATAGAGGTTCCAACTATTTTATTTTTGAAGTAGATGTCTGTCTCCAGTTTAAGTTCTTCTATATTTTGTGGGTCAGCTAGGATGGTGCGGTCGACAGTCCACCTTGGGGTGGAGTTTTTTTTTTCCATTTGTATTTTAATTGAACTGCCGAGTGGTCAGATAGGTGGGCTGGCAAGTATTCGACCTTTTGCGTGTTTTCCACTAGACTTCTTTCCACTAAGAAGTAGTCAATTCTGGACAGTAGTCCCAGTTTTTTGTTTTGGAATGTGAAAGCTTCCTTTTTATCCCCTTTTTCTTTCCAAATGTCTGCCAGGCCTAGGTTTTTTATACAAATCCCCAACCACTCCCTAATTTTTGGCAGAATGACTTGTTTCCTCTGGGGGAAACGATCCACTTTAGGGTCCATGATTATGTTGAAATCCCCTCCTAATATTACTGGGGAAGTTGCTGATAGTAGCTGTGCATATTGTTTTTGTAGTGGGGCTCGGTTGTCTGTGTTGGGGCCATAATATCCCACAATAGTATAGAGTTTATTGTAATTCTTACCCTGGTGACTGCCCACCTTCCTTTTTTATCCACTTCTGCCGACTCTATTTTAACTTTCAGTGATTTTTTTAAAAGTATGGCTATCCCCTTAATGACACAGTCTTGGTCTGTACAAAACAAATGAGTCCACCCAATTCAACTTCTTTATAATTTGCTCCCATTCCTTTTTAAGAAGATGCGTTTTCTGTAGTATTATGATTTTGCTGTCTATTGTTTTCAAATACTCCAGTATCTGCTGCCTCCTGCTATGAGTTCTGAGTCCATTGACATTCCACAAAAGTATCTTAACTGTTTTCTGGTCCTTATTCATCATTTTTTTTCCTACTCCCCATATTTTCCTGGGGGCCTCCTGATAATATTTGGCGGTTCTATTTTCTTCTTTTTTCGCATCTTGAGGACTTCCCCCCCTCCTATTTTGCTCCCCATGCGTGTGTTTACTTTTTTTTTTCTTCCTTTGTGTATGTTAAAACATCCCTCCCTGGAGAAGCCTCCCTCTTCTCTTCTTTGGGCTGTATTGTTAGCCCATTTTATTGCTTCTTTTGCTTCTTTTACTCCTACAACTGCTCTCGCATTTGGTCTTTCATTTGTTCTAAGATATGCTTGACCTCCTTTGGATCCCTTATATTGTGCATTTTACTTCTCCACATGATCCTGAAGGCTGCCGGGAACTTTATGTGTACAGTAGCTCCAAGGGCTCTTAGTTCTTGCATATGTTGTCCTACCTCCCATTGTCTGTCTTGAGTCGCCTTGGAGATATCTGACCGGATTCTAAATGACCATCCCTCCTGTCGTAGGAACCCTTCTTTAGGGCCTCGCTTAGGATTTTTTCCTTGAAGATGTATGTTTTAAAGTTTATCAGTATTTTCCTTGGGTTCTTCCTCTCCCTGTTCTTACCATACGGGTTACGATGTGCCCTTTGTATGTCTTCCTCCAGCCCTGCTGCTTTTGCCCAGGGAAAGTGCTCCTCGAGGAGTAGTACTATAAACTTTTTAATGTCTGCCCCTTCTTGGCCCGCCTGTGCATTTAGGATTCTTAAGGAATTATTTCTTGCCTGATTTTCCAAAGACTCCAGTTCATCATTGATACTTTTATCGTTTTCTCTCAGAACCCTAATCTCCTTTTGGTTTATCTCCACCTTTTTGCTCAGAGCCTCTACCTCTGCCTCGACTACTGTAACTCATTCTCCTAGCACATTCAATTTGGTGTCTAGTGTTTCACAAGCCTCTCGGATCTTGCTCTGGTTAATTTCTGAGACAGCAAATTTTGCCCTCATTTCCTCTAACATTTTCTCTAGGATCCTGTCTGTTGAGTTTTGAGTGGAGACTGATGGGGGTACGCTTTGAGCAGCATTGCTCATGCCTTCACTGCTTGATATTGATGTGGGTTGGGTATCGGATGGTCTCTCAGATAAGCTATTTGGTGCTCCTTGAGGTGCTCTTTGAGGTGCTGGCTCTGTGAGGTTATTTAGGGGATTATCATTCTAGTCTTTTACTCTTTTTCTTGTATAGGTGTTAATATTTTTGATTATATGTGTACAGTCTTGGGTTGCTTGCGGTTCAGTCTGGTTTACCTGTATCTGTGCCTGTGCCTGCGTCTGGGCCTGTACCTTGATGAATGACCTAAGAGAAGGAGTAACTCTGATGTCTTGTTCAGGACCCCTCCTGGTTCCTCCCTTCTTATATAGCGGCTTTTTCTTAGCTCTGGGGGTTGATGTGTTTGTTTTCGCCTGTCTCTTGGCCTTTCTTTTAGTGCTACGGGGGACAATGTTCTGCTTGGAGGCTGCTGGCTGAGTGTGTCCAAAGAACTGCTTATTTCTTAAGCAGTAACTTGAACGTCTGACTTGTTCATTACTTCCCCCCTATCTGTTGTCTGTTTTTGTCTCTTCAATGGGGCCGTAGGTGGTTGGGGAGCCCCCCACTCCTCCCCAGATACTAAAGAGCAGAGTCCCTATTTGTACTGTATCCACGTCGTCCTCCCAGGATCACTGCTCCTCCTTGAGATTTTGACCCCTTGACTCCCCTTTCCACCCTCACCACCCTCCGGCCCACCCTCTGACCCGCTTACCCTTCTCATGTGGTGTAGCTCTTCAGTTGCCTCTGTTGTCCCAGCTTACATGGCCTTCTCTTCTTTGAGCACTCCAGGGTCTGAACACAGTGTTGGGGGTAGGGAGATTGTGGAGATTGCAGAGAGTGCTCCAGGTACCGAGGAGGCCCCTGTCTGATAATCTGGGGACCCTGTGCTGAGCACTGCCTGCTGCGGCTGCTGTGCTTGTGACTTTCGAGGTCTAATCCTGCTATAGCTGCGTGTGGGTGAAGACCTCTCTGGTGCCAGCCCCGCCCACACTTCTTTGAAGCCCTGTATGCGGTGCTTCCAGCGCTTCAGGCTTGCCGCAGAGTGTTGGGAGTTCGGCTCTCCCAGTCGTCTCCGTGAACTGCCCTCGCTCCCCCGGAAAAGGAAGGAGATCCTGCTGGTGGCCCTCTGGCAGTTCTTCTGCGCCTCAGACGTAGACGCCCACAAGCCTGCATACGAGACGAGTGTGTCCCGCAGTATGCTTCGCAGAAAAGGTTTTGCCTCTCCGTTTGATTGCAGGCAAGTCTGTTCTTCCTTTGTCATTGCAGACTTCGTCGGTTTACCCGCTCCGGTCTTTGCCATTCCCTTTTTGTTCTTTTTTTTCATCTGCACCAATATCAATCAGAAATAGTTAAATCTTTTGATATTAACAACTGTCAGCGCTCATATCCTGGATTTTAATTTAGTCGAAACGTCCCTTTCTGCGGCGAATTCATACTTTGTGCTAATTTCTCTGGTGGCGAGCACAGAGCTCCCGACCGGACTTCCTAGCCGGCCGCCATCTTCCCCCTCCTGAGAACATTCTCGGCCTTCAATAAATCTTGTATATAATGACCCTATTGTCTACTTAATATTGATCACTCATACAATCAAAATATGTAGATAAGGGACATACCTAAATTTAGATTCTGTGCTATTTAAATCTTTTAACATTGTGAGATCCCTTTCCCTAGCTCTTCTTAGCTCATCAAAATATCACATTTCTAAAAATAAAATGAAAAACAATTATTAACACGTTCATTGTGCTTATCCTAATTCCTTTACCCTATTAATGGAAAAACATCCACAGTTTATCGTATTTATCCGTTTTTAGTTGTATTTTCTATTCCTCACTTAGTCTGTCTTCCTCATTATGTTTAGAGTTCAGCGTGGCATTTACATAGATTTCGCAACACTTGTTAATCTTCTTGAAAACGATACAACAAAATAATTTGTATTCTGGTGAATACCCTGTACTCATCCGCAAATATCAGAAAAGAGTTGGTACTGTCTATCCCAGTCAAAAAGTGTGGAAGTGGTACCTACCTTCTATTAATAGATTTATTCGTATAGAATACCCGATCTTTAAAATCTTCCTTTCCGATCCTTATTTATTCTTTAATTTATCAATCTAATATCAAAAGAAAAGGAAAAGGAACCAATCTCAGACCACTTAGTCACTTATTATAATTTCACCGCTTATCTTTTTTCAATTGTTTTTTATTTATTGCTCTACAGTATCAAAACAAAGCATTACAACAACATTATATCATACATTCAAATGATCACAGACTATCCCCAAATACAGATTCCAATCTTCTGTTTCCTTGCCCCTTTTGCCGAATAGAAACACAATTCAAAACTAAATAAATTATAATTTTTAGCACGCCAACGCTCGAACGAGGGTGGCTCAGGTTGGAGTCAGTCAGAAGCTATACACAATCGAGCAACAGTCATTGCAATAAAAATCAAATAACGATGTTTAAACAAAGGGGTCCCCTTTTCTAAATCCCAGCAATCATTGCCAACATTTTTCAATATCCATCACATACCTAGACAATTTACAGCAACTAAAAAAATATGTAGACTGTCTGTATTATCCCCCCACAACCAAAACATTTGCCATCATATCCAGCACCCCCCCATTTAAGCATATGTGCTGGAGTGTAATACAAATTAAAAACAGCTTTGAAAAATTGTGCTTTCAAATTGATGGATATAAGAGTTTCCCTAGATCTAACAATGGCTTTCCCTATAGATATATTATGTTCCCCCAAGACAATGGACAATTGGGCATTGTGTTTCTCCAAATCGTCCATTTTCGAAGATAATAATACTGTATAAAGCACCCCAATTTTCTACTGCCTTCTCACAGCCTCAATAAGTAAGTTTGGTGTCAATACCACATTTTTCTGACTAAGAAAATCACGAATTTGGAGGAATAAAAAAAATTGCATTTTAGGCAAGTTATACTGTCTTGCTAAATCTTCATACATCGGGAACAACCCCCAGCCTCATAGAAATCTCCTCTCTGCAGGATACCCTATTTCTCCAGCCTAATGCCACCCTATCCCAAAAGATGGGGAGGAGAATCATTAAAGCATTCATAGGCGTATAATAAGTTAGCCCTTCCAACGAGAATAATTCCCGTATTTTACTCCACACCTTAAAAGCAGCTTCCATTACTTTAAACCTTGTCCTTTTCAAGAAACTGCCATTGATTTCCTTAAACAGACAATGTCTTGCCTCAGAACGCAACATCAACTGAAATATAGAAGGAGCCTCTGCTGTATTACTGACATCCTCCCCAGTCAATAATACTCGCATCTTTAACGAAAAGCAAACATGTAAAATCTGGTATCGCCCAGCCTCCTTTCTCGCTTGGTAATGTCATGAATCTTGTAGCACGCCTGGGTTTGCCTGGGGCCCAAAGAAATTTAGCACACGGGTATTGTAAATGTTGAAGTTGGACCCACAACACTTCCAGGGGAATAGATCTAAATAAGTATAACACCTTTGGTAGAATGTTCATTTTTTATGTAAAATGTAGTCACCCCCATCTTTCTAACGAATCCCTAGTGCTACGTACTATGGCATCCTAATTAGCATCAACCAATTCTGACATTGACGTTCTAATTTTAAGGCCCAAATATGTGCCTTATTTTACCAATCTAACATCATTCAACACAATGTTGTCTGTACATAGCATTTGTGTTTTAGTTACATTGAGTTTATAACCAGATACCTGACCGAATTCAATTGCTAAATGCTCAATCTTTATAAGTGCAGTGGATGGGTCGACCGTGGTGATAGCTATATCATCCTCATAAGCGAAAACAGTGTGAGATGTCCAGTACCATAAAAGGCTTAATCAAAGGACTATTTCCCAACATATCAACAAACGGATTCATGTATAGAGCAAACAGCAATGGGGAACAAGGGCATCCTTGCCGAGTTTCTCTAGTAATTCTCACTGACTCTGATACCATATCCATTGCAGCAATTTTACAGACCAGTGTAGTATACAATACCTGTAAAATAATCATAAACCCCTTCCCAAAGCCTGCCCGGTGCAACAATTTCCACAAATTATCTCACTCCACACGGTCAAATGCTTTTTCAGCATCCAATAAAATTAACCCTAGTTTCCATTTTTCAGCCTGGGTTTTGTCAAAGAGCCTCACCACCTTGTTAAAATGGGTAACCGTCCAACGAGCAGGTATAAACCCATGTTGATTTACCGATACTAATGGACTAGTAATCTTTGCCAAACTGTTGGCCAAGATTTTTGAATAAATTTTGCCATCACAGTTCAGCAAAGAAATCGGAAGGTACGATCCAGGCACATCCGGTGATTTCCCTTTCTTACTAAAGACCCCAATACTGGCTTCTTCCCATGATTTGGGAGCTTGCCCATCCTGTGCTGCCCTGAAAGTGGACAACATTTCACTCTTAATTTGGTTAAAAAATACCTTATAGATCGCACCCGGGAGATTGTCAGGTCCCACAGTTTTCCCCATCGCCAAGCTATTAACTGCCGTTTCGAGCTCCTCCATAGTAATTGGGCGATTCAATTGTTCCACCTCACCTGGATCTAGTTGTCATATACCCCCCCATAAATATGTTATTGCCCACATCCACCGCTTCCTGATGTGTATACAGTTCCATGTAAAACTGATGCAAAATTGCCAAAATCCCTTGAGGATCATGGCACAATACACCTGAATTATCATTTAACGCAAAAATATGGTGGGAGGCTTCTTTCATGCGCAGCCGTAATGCGAGGCACCTACCAACTGCTTCCCATACTCATGACATTGCCTTTTATAAACCAGATATTTTCTCGCATTCTCGCTATTCCACACCCATTAATTTTGGCCCGACATCTAGCAGCTTCATTCTCCAGATCCGTAATATTTCCTAGTTGTGCTATTCGTGGGTCAATTTTTCCTCAGCCACTCTTAAATCAGAATATAATTCCTACATCTCTAATTAAATTTTTTTTATGATATAGACCAATACTCAATACTTCACCCCTGAAACAGGCCTTAAAAGCATCCCATATGATTACTATATGGGCAGATTGTCTATTGCAATCAAAGAATTCCTTGATCCAACTAGACATATGCTCTCTAAAGCCATCCTCAAAGCACAGTTTCTGATCAAAAGAGAAGACTCTAGGTATATAATTAAGACCAATTGCCACTACTTCTAAAACAATTGAAGCATGGTCAGATGAAATCCTGGGATATATTTGGGCCGAGGCCCCTGCTAAGTATGCAGTGGATAAAAAAAAATATTGCAGCCGTACCAATTTTTTGTGGGAAAGGAATAAAACATATACCCCGGATCCATGGGATATAAATTACCCCATACATTGACCAAACCATGATCATTTCAAAAATGATATAGGGCATTTAAAAAACCTGTGGTTTATGTCCCTTGTATCCTCGTGGTCCATCCTGCAACTCCTTATTAGCTAAGTTAATATTTATATCCCCACATACAATCAGCGGAGTTGACCAAGATGCAAGCTATAAGTTTAAATCCTCCAAGACTGCTTTCTCATCTAAATTGGACCCATAAATAGTACAGACTGTACATTTACTGCTGCCAAACCCACACTCAGCTATAGCCCATCGTTCTAGCTTATCCACCTGGCAGCGGCTGGTTATCTGCACATTTGGTTTAGCTAAGATCGCAACACCACGGGTCATCAAAGTTTGCTGAGAGGCCCCTACAAGTGAAAAACCAAACTCTTTTGCACCAGGGTATGTGCGTCTCCTGGACAATTTAACAAATCCGGTTGAATAATTCGGAGTTCAGCAGCTACCCTCTTCCTCTTATTGAAATTATTGAGACCTGAAACATTTAGAGAACACATTTTAATCCCCTTGGAAGCCATTATAAAGCCAGAAAAAAACCAATGTCAAAAGCCATGTCAGATAAGTTACATTAACATAGACCAAGCACCATATTCGAGGCTGTATCATTATTTTATTACCATTTTTCCTTTTTGTTACTGTGGATTTTCCCCCTATTTTACCACATCTAAGTGCCCCCCCACAATTCCCCCCGCACGCCCCATCCCACCACCCCCCCTCCTTTAACGATTCTTTAGGACCCATGGTCCTGTAGTCAGGGTAGAGGAAAGACCTCCCTCCCGAATGGGTGGATGGGAACACAAATACACATTAATATCAACTATAAAGTCAAGAAGGAGTATACCCACCTAGTTGGCATAGAGAAAAAGGGGAAAACCCTCACTATTATACATCTAACCTATAACAGAGAAATCCCTAAATAGAATAAAAAAACTCCTCAGCAGACCCTTCATTAGTGAAAAATTTAGTGCGCTCCTGAAAAATCACTTTTACTTTTGCCGGATTCATCAGATATGCTTGAGCCCCTTTGACTTGAAACTGTGTAATAAGCTGCCGAAGCTGCCAACGGGTCTCTGCTGTATACCGGCAAAACTCCGGTCTTACAAAAAATTCAGGGGCAGATTTATGTTAACTGGCGCATCCCCAGCGATGCGCCAGTTAACGTGCGCCACAGTGCGCCACAGCTCCGCCACCCATGGTGCGCCGCATTTATAATGCGGCGCACCATGGTGCAAAAACGGCACAGATGCGTGACGCATCTGTGCCGGAAATGTTGCACATTGCTGGAGTTGCGTCGCAAGCGCGACGCAGCTCCAGCAAGGCTCGGGGGTGGCCCATCTACACAATGCTGCATCAAGACCTACGCCTGCTTCAAGCAGGCGCAGGGTTTTGACGCAGCATTGGCCTGAAAGTGACTGAGTGAAATCTCATAGATTTCACTCAGCCACTTTCAGGAGGCGTTCCTGCGCAGGAACGCCCCCCCCCCCCACCCCTGCGCAGGAACGCCTCTTTATGGTGCAGGGCTTTACAACGTGACGCATCTCCTAGATGCGTCACGTTGTAAATAGGGCGCATTGTTTGCGCCACAGTTGCGTCGAATAAAGTGACGCAATTGCGGCGCAAGGGCATCATAAATCTGCCCCTTAAAATCTTTTCTTATCAGGATGTGCCAACTAAAAAACCTCCTCTCAAGCCTGAAAGCTATTAAATGAGATTAAGAGAGCTCTAGGTTTATCATCGGCCTGACCTGCTCGAATAATAATTGGAAACCTATGAGCTCGTTCAATCTCCCTGTCCCAATCCCATCTAGTGAGCTACGGAAGGCATTTGTAAATAATTCCACTATAAACTTGCGCAGATCCTGCCCTTCCTTTCCCTCCGGGATCTGCAATACTCTTTGTGAACGGTAGATGAGAGGCAAGCCTGTCACTGAGGAAGTAAATATCTTCCCAACGATGAACTTCTCTGAAACACAAAACGGAAGAAATAAAACAATACTGAGCATAGGATGAGTATGATTACAATGTTATCCAATGTAATCTATCCCAACAGTTCAATATGTCCTCCGTATGTGCCAACGCTGCTACGAAATGTCCGCTTTGTATGACGCGCACTTATCCTCTTTTTGTGCCTCGCAAACAAAATGGATGCTTTTTAAAAACAATTACGTGACGCACACATTGACACGCTAGCAGCACCCTTCAGCTGGATGGCAAATGTGTTTCAACGCCTCCCAAGGCCTGTTGTTAATCATTCAGTAAAACGCAGATGCATTTCACTAGAAAACCCTCCCTCGGACCTCCTCACCTCACTCCTCACTCGTATACGATGTTCTGAGGAAGCTGCAATCTGCCGCTGGAGAAGTATTTTGTTTTCCTTCTCATCCGCAAAACAAACTGCCGCTAGAGGAGGTATATTCACCAGAAGATAATCCGGAAGAGGATAATGAGAGGCAAGCTTCGCTGGATGTTGAGGTGAGTCCCATCCTTGTCGCCAAATTAATGTGGTGTCTTTTGCATAAGTAAGTAGAATCCACGCAGACTATTGTAAGCGGGTCTGGTATATTCACCTCAGCCATCAACAGCTAAAACATAACTAACAACATAAGAGCCTCCACACATAGAGATTCTACATAGAACTTACAACAAGATTCCACAGGGAACCAGGCATGATGTCACAGGAAGTAGTTCTCAAATTCTGTTATTCACACAAATTATCTGCTCATAATTGTCCTGCAGAGGTGCCAAAAGCTCCAGAAGATGATGAACTAAATCTTCCAAGTCAAGCAAGCCCAAGGGATAATATGCAATGTTGCCACCTGGAGAAATGTTTAAAAAATGAAGATAGAAAAACTGAATTTAGTCAGACAAAAACAGAACAGTGAGAATTTAGTTACAATTTCAGGATAGAAGAGCGAAGTATTCACCATGTCTCCCTGGCCTGCAACCACTGCCTTGCTGGAGCTTCAGATCTGAACAGTAGTGCTAGAGCTTCTTCTTCCTGGCCTGCGGTAAGGAAGCACAACTTTTCCTGTTGTTGAACATTGCACTTATATACTCTAGGTTCTGGCACAGTATGGGCTTGGACCTTTCATATTTATCAGGAAACGTAACTTCTGAAGGGTCTGAATCATTACGTGAGTGTCTTTCATAGCCTGTCCCACCAACAAGGCCTATATTAACAAATCATCAAGGTAAGGATGTATCATTATTCTCTGAGCATGCTGTAACGCCGAAACTTGTGCCAATATGTTTGTGAACACTCAGGTGGGAGGCCTTAAGAACAAGAGAGAGGACCTGAGCATTATGCATTTTCCCCGGAGGTTGTAAGAGTGGGGGCGGGTTTTCTTAGTGGGGTCCTGTTTTGTTGCAGTGCAGCACTTTTAAAAGCACTGCAAAGTTTTTTGTAAATTCGCCGTTTTCGGGCCACAATAAAAGTGTCAACTCAACTCTTGTAATTAATGTGAATCGAGATGGGAGTGTTGTCTAGTGGCAATTTCGACTCATCTAAGGTAGCGCAGAGGGTTCATATGCTTGCTGCACAGAACGTGTACTATACTTATCAATGAACAATATTTTATATGCATAGCTCAGTGGGTTACTTACTGCTTTTCTCACAAAGAATCATTTGTTACTGTGCAGTTCATAAGTTGCAACCATAATCTAGCTGAGTGAGCTATGAACTGCCATCGAAGAGCTGCTGGTACAGGTTAAAAAGTTATGTATTTTTCCGTCTTTCACTATCCTGATGTTTCTAATTAAGGTTTGTCTCGGTAGAAATAAATTCTTATTATTAAAGACAACCCTGTTTTATGGTCTGAATCTTGTGTTTGTGATTCTCCAGGCCAAGCACTCTAAAAAAGTGCCTACCAATATGGATGGCATGTGAATCCTACACCTTGTATCCCCCTTTGCCTTTTGTAACATTTTCTATGCACTGACGAACAATCATTCATTGTCTCTGTATGTGTGTATGATGTAAATTACTTCAACACCCTACACTGGTATGAGAGGTGCTAAAAAACAAATAAAATACATGTGAGAGAGGGGTTTGGTGAGATGAGAGGCATTGTTGGAGAATGATAGTGAGGGAATAATTGAAGAGCCCCAACAAATATGGTGGTATCATGGTGCATTGTAAGTTTATCGTTTACTATGCTTTAATAGATAATACAATTGAATATATGTATGTATGTATTGTAGAATGCACAATTTTTCCCCAAATATTCTTTGGGGGAGAACACCTTCAAAACTTCCCATTGTAGGGATCAGGGTCACTCACTGCACAAAAAAAAAAACCCAGCAAAGAATAGCAGTAAGGTTTGACTGGTTGCACTACCCACACTATACACCAAAGTCACGGCAAATTCTTATTTGCATATGTTGCCCACCTCTTAGGTCCACTGCCAATGAACACTAAACATGCAAAAATGAGAAGAATATAGAGGCAACAATAAAACACATAGAGAGTATACAACAGCCAACGCGTTTCACCCAACCTGGGAGAAACGCATTGGCTGAGTTGTCTGATCATCTTTTATCAAGAGACTTTATGAAGAATGCAATAAAAATGACTAGTGCATATTAATGAAGGACTAGCACTCGTTTTATGAAAGCATAAGAAAAATCTGTTGTATACTCTATATGTGTTTTTTTGTTGCCTCTCTATTCTTTTCACTCACTGCACTAGCGACTAATTTTACGAGGGCTAGCCTGGCAAATATTTCATGGGCTGCTTTGGGTTCCCAGTCAGTCCCGACCTAGCAGAGAACCAAGTATTTTACACATGGGTACAGGTTGGGGGCCCAAGCACCATGGGAATGCCCTCAAACAATAATGAGCCAAAGCATCACTAAAACGAACAGCTCTCATACATAAACCTGCAGCCTTTGCACCACTTACGATTGCAAGGCTATAACACATTTATTTTAACAAAATAAACAGACAAAATGACTCCCTCCCTGTGTAAGCTGAAAGACTATAAAAACATTGAAAAGAAGCCCACTGCACTCCTGCAATAGGAAAGCTCACCAGCAGCCTTCCCAGAAAGTTCCGAAAAAGAAGAGCACACAATTGAACAGAGAGTGGGGGATAGGGGCAGTTTGTGTGTAAATTATTTCTGAATTATGGTAAGCACAGCCCTGTCAAGTAGGACGCAGCAGAGATTAGGCTAACACATTTTAGTGCTGGTGTCCGCATCACTGCATTAAATTGTGTTAGTCATACATATTATGGTGCCCTGGATCACCCTACGAGTCGTGCCTTATGAAGAACTGCATTGAAGCATCGAGCTCGCTGGCATTGAGTGCACTGTGGAAACTGTGCAGTCTGTACCATTTACTTCTGTGCACTGTCAAGGATAAACATTGAAGGCTTCATTTATGAGGCCTCTTGAGGCAATAGAACTTCACTTTTTTGAAGTTCCGGTGGCGCAATGTGCCTCAGCATATTTACAAGGCCACGTAAATCCATTTTATGTGGCTTTTCATTGCCTTGTAAATATGTGCCCCTTTCACGCACAACACTGCGTGAAAGGGGAGTGCCATGGGTGTTGCTGTGGGTGTTCCAACGCAACACCCACGGAATCTGAAGCATTCCCAGATTTATGAGAAATTGCAAACCTGAATATAATGCCACCCATGGGGTGGCGTTAGGGAGGCGCAACGAGGAGAAGCGTTTTAATTTCTCCCCGTTTTTTACTTTTTCTATGTGTTCTGCATTCTGCAGCACACTTAGAAAGAGGAAAGCACCTGATTCGATTGTTTTTGTGCAGGAAGGTTTCCCTTTCTGCACAAAATCAATCAGCCCCGCTAGTCAGGCATTCTGGCACCATGGCGCAAGGGTGCCTGTTTTGGCGCATGGCAGTGCATTGTGCGCCGCTGCTGGGGATAAGGACAGGATTCCTGCCAATTTTATTTTGATGGAGGGCATAGCAGCATGATTCCTTATGGTTCTGCCCTACGGCAAATCCTCATAAATGAGGCCTTGAGTCCTGTACAAGTGAATATATTCACCCACCTCAAGCACAATTGCCTACTTCCCTGACTGTAATTCACGCCGACAACTAGCACCCACTCGGGCTGCTGGAGAGTGCCATGGTGCCCCACATGGGTCTAAGGAGCAACTCTTTGCCTGATATTCAGGCACGGCCAACAGCATTTGGGTGGTGGGGTGGGCGGAAGGACAAATTGACAGACGACGGCCTTGCGCTCACTGCATTGCTGACTCAGTGAATTGGTTTTATTTATTTGTTTATTTTATTTGACCTATCTTATCATCTGTGGACTTCCCTCCCTCCCCACCCCATACCTCCCCACTGCTCCTACCTGTGCCGGCCACGACTACTGCTGTTGTTTTCAAGCAAGGCGCCAGACTGTTAAGGTTGTTCTGAGAGGCAGCTGGCTCAACACAGAATGTTTACTTTTCTTTCAATCTCTGATCTTGTTGCTGCAAAAAAACACTGGCTTATCCCTCCCCAGGCTCTCTTGCCCTGTTTTATATTGCTGTTCTGTCATCAACTAAACCCACAATCCCTCCTTTGGTCACATCAGGCAATAGCCTCCTCAGCTCACTACACTCCATGATTCTGGAGTTTGGGCCAAGGGAGGATTTAGTCATGGCCCATGTGACTTCTGTTATCAATTGGTTACTTTTCGGCTCTTGTTTATTCTTGAAAGGAAAATGAAGCCATGTTGTTTTTAGGTCGAGCCTAAAAAGTGCATGCACTGTCAAGCGATCTGTTGTATAGACTTTTTGGGGTCTGACTCCTCCCAACGCTTTGGATTGGCTTCTATCTGTTTCATTCAAAAATGGTAGCCTGCAAATGGCTAATGGTTGGTGTATGTCCCACATTTTTCTCAAAAGGTAACTCCCATGGAGTATGTTCACAGGATCAAGCAGCAGAGCACTGGTTTCATTTTGCTAGTGTCTCCACACAGCTTTTGGTTCATATCCGCTTGACTGTAACTTTTTTATTCAGGTGATCTATCAGTCGCCTGTCCCTGGCTTTCTATCTTACCAGATGTCTAGAAAATCATGCTTAATGTCAAACTGTGCCAGTTAAGAAGGAGAGGGGAGGTATGCAACTTCTTCTCCATAGTATATGAAGCTAGGAGGCAAGGAGAGTCTGTCTGGTGGAGAAAGAGTTGTGGAGCACAAGCTGCCTGCCAGTTAAGGCACTACAACTCAGCTGAAGATCATGTGATAAGTAGACTCCCGAGACACAATGGCAGCTTCATCGGGATGAGTCTGCTGAAACACCTCTGTAGGTACGAAGATGGGTTGCCACGTTTGGCATAAAATTCTATCATGTGTAGAGGATGAGAGGGACACTGGTACAGTAATACATGTGTAAAAAACACCTTTAAAATACATAGGGTACAACATGTTGGTTCCTGCACATTCTTTATTCCTTTGCCTCTGCTCGTCTATCAGCACAGCTTCAAGGACAATGGGGCATATTAGCAAGAACCTCGTAAAAAATTATCGCTGTTTTAGCAGCAGGGAAGAGCCGCTAAAATGGGGATAATGGGCTTGCTAATATGAGTTATAGAATTCCAATAGAAGCCCAGGTTAGATGTCCTGCACATCTAACTGGGCTTCTATTGAAATTCTTTAACACATATTAGCAAGCCCATTATCGCCGGTTTAGCGGCAGTTTCCTGCCACTAAAACGGCAATAATTTTAACTAGTTTCTTGCTAATATGCCTCACAGTGCTTTATGTTTTGGATGCATTTATGTTAGATATGCCTTAAATTTCTCTTCTGTTGCTGCCTGTGTTTTTGACTTCACCCCTCCCTCCTCACATTTGGAGCCCTTCCTCAATCCTCCAAGCACAAATGTGGGTTTCTCAAGGTAGAGACCCGACTGCGAGAGCTCGCACTGCGAATACCCCCGCCACCAGCACTCACCCGTTGCCTGCCTCTGTTAGTACCAATTCCACACTCTACAGAAACAGCTGATATTACACATTCTTGGTATACATCATTAGGCAGACAAAGTCAAAATGCGCGTAATTGTAAATTATTTAGTTGCAGATGTGCCCTCAGATACAATGTTAAATGCCTGCCCTATTTGTTGGTGCTCCACAGAGAGTCAGGTCAGCTGCTTATTTGGGGTTCCCATTTAATGGCAATAAAGTGAATGGGGAGTGTACTATTTCAGAACAGTCATACACATTTCGGTAGAGGGTAAACCTAAGAAAAATATCTGGAGGCATTTTATTTTTTAGGTGGACTAAATGATTAAAAAGAAGGCAGCATCTACCAAATAAGGCGATTTGACAGGCATGGAGTTGCATCTGTGCATCTTTATGAGATCCATATCACTTTTGTTATACTTACTATCATGAATAACAATATTCACAAACACCAAAATTAGACATATGTCTAATGGAAATAAGGGTATTATCAAGTGATGTCTATCGATGCAAGCGCCAGTTAACGCCTTCGGTTGCCAAATTACTCATTTACAGCACTCTCCAAATATAATAGATAATGATAGCAATACATGTGTAATAGACTTTCCATCAAAAGGAACAGGCAGTGTATCAAATACAGTCAATAACGTCCTCATTTTAAACAATTCAAGTATATATTCTTGCAGAACTCTAAACTTTTATGCTCCCATGTCCATTACAAAGTATTGAGACTGTTTGGCAATCTATAATTAATAATACAGCCTTCACTTCCGCTACTTATAATACAAAAACTTGTATTTCTTCTTTCACCAATATTTAGATATGGAGAAAGAATATGTGCAATAGTCTAATTTAATGTTTATTGATGCATCAATGTCATACATTGCAGGGCAGCCGGTATGCATCACTCTGCTAGGAATAAAAATATATAAATACAAAACAATGCATATGCTGCTGAAAGGTGCTTCATTAGGGAAAATAAATATAGCTAAAATATATATATATAATATTGTATTATTAAATATATTAGTTTTTGGTTTCTAACTCTGTGATTTAACAAATCCATCATTTGATGTCCTTATAGATTATGCACACATTGCGAAACCTAAAACCATCAACACCCCTGCCACACCCCTTCAATCAACATCCAGATCTGTGCCGAATGCAGTACTGTATGTAGAACAGGCATGAGGAACTGAAAGAAGGAAAACATTAGACTTCAAGCCATTGTCTAATCCATGCCTAGAATATGGAAAACCATTCAAATTCCACAGAGCACACTGTTTCTGCAGTTCTAAAAGGCGCTTATCATTTGAATCAGCAGCTTGTCACCTCATAACCCGGCCCCAAACTGCAGCAACGGAAAAACAACTCTCCCTTCGTGCCACCACACTCATCACAACACTCCTGTGATTTCCGGCCAAGTAGATACTCCAAGCCCTTTCATCACCCCATCACATCTACTTGTATGTAATACGATTCTATTATACAACACTCCTGAGCTTTATAGCTAGGCTCTCTCTGTATAAAGACAGTACATAAATATATACACATACATATATCTGCACCCTAAAATGGTTAGTGGGCTCTAATCAATCAATCAAAGGTCGTAACCATCCTAGGAATGTTGAAAATCAAGGTGGGTCACCTTTAATGTTGAAATATATATTATTCTCTAATTAGCCAAGTTTGCCTCTTCCTGCTTTTGTTGCTTCCCATTGAATTTAGGAAGATTATTACTCGGGCCATTGTCAGCCTCCGCCTTTATTAGGAAATATACGGCTGAGCACATTGTCAGTCCCTACCTTGATAATGGGAATGCTGTCTATCTTGACCTTCCTAAGTACTTGCTCATCAGACAGCAGCTAGTGCAGAATTCCACAGTCAATCTGGTGCTTTGGTTACCCGTGGTACAACTATTTCAGTCCCCCCAGCACCCTACAGCCCTACATTGGATATGACTATCTTAATTGATCACCTTTAGTCTGTTTATGGTTATTACTGCACTAACGAGTTTAACTCCTCTTCACTTGTGTGAAGTCACTCTTCTCATATTGTTCAAGCTTTTGAAAACCTTGCTTCTCTTATCTATTCGCTTTTCAGTTTAGTCCTTCAGTATTCGATGTTGATCTTAGTACCAGGATACTTCTCTTGGTGCATTCTACATGTGACATTCATTAATTCATTCAGGTGGGAGAGTTGTGGGGAAAGGGTGTGAAACGCAACAGTGTTGTATGTGAAATACCACAGTAACAAATGAGTGTTTTCTGACATTATGTTATATGCATTATTGCTCTAAAGTACATAAAATGCCATCTTAGGGGGAACAGAAGACATTGAATTTGAGACAAAAATAATATAATTGTATTTGCCAATTGACCAACATTAAACCACAGAGTGAGAAAATGCAAAAATAATAATGTATGAGTCCCTCCCCACTGAGTCCGTTAGTCCATGTAGTGACTAGATCATTGGTGCCAGTGTAGGTATTAAGACTATTAGTTGGGAACATCCTCCTGCTGATTCTAGTGCTCTACACGGCCAAATGGGGGGGAGATAGGCAACAAGCATCACCTCGCAGTGGGAGCGTGGTCAGATTGTTTTTAATGGAAGTGAGATTTTTGTTACCTTCGTTGTTTAGCATCTCACTTCCAATACAGGAAAATGGAAATGTATGTTGCAATCTTTTTTTAAATAATTGCATTAAGGGTGCAGTACCTTATGCTAATAGAGGTCTCTTTATAACTCCACAGGGACACCTAGTAACAGCCTGTGGCATTGCTCCCTTTCCTTGCTTTGTGGAGTTTCTTTTATTACTTATGATACTGCTGGGATATATGTTTTTACCCAAACAATTAATCTAACAAACATTATCATTTGCAACGCCAATAGCTCAAACTTTCACTAATGCTAGACCTATTGCATTGTAAATGCTTGTTGTTTCATATCCTCCTCGTGCAAGCAATTTTAAAATGTGTTCTACTTTATTCCTTTATGTTAGTTTAAGATGCATAGTTAATTCTGTTTGCTTATGTATTTATTTTATTCTCCTACTTTATATTCTCGCTCATTACACTCTTGTATTCTGGAGTTGTCGTCATCCAGGTAGAGCACTGCTGCTGTGCACCGCGGTTACCCATCAAGTCTATTTACACAGTTTAAATAAAAGGGCTGTACCAACCCCAGCAGCAAGAACAGAAGTATAAACCCTCTCTGTGCAACAATGAGCACCACTGATAGCTGTACTGACTAATAAGAAAAAACGTTCAAGGCCACTGTCTTCGAAGACCTCTGTCTGCAAAAATAACTATTAGCAATGCCTATATTGGCTCCGCCTGGCTTGCTACTCAAACTCAAGTACTAACAGCATTTTAGTAAGTTAGCATATAGCATTGCGTAGTGCAGAGCTGGTAACTGGCAAAGGCTGGACTTAGAGGACTGAAGTTCAGCAATCTGCACCAGCCCAGTCTGAGACAGTCTCTTGCTAGTTGTCTGTTTTGTAGCGAGCCGAGGCTCAGGTGACAAGAGCAGGCAGAAAGAGGAAAGCAGTGAGGATGGCACTGAGAATTACTATTTACAGAGTCACATGACATATTTTGCCTTAGTGAGTAGAGTCCAAAACTGGAAACTTTAGAAGTTTTGAAAAAACGAACGGTGAGAAGGTTGTAATGATCCTGGGCATGGGTTGGTGGCTGGCATTTACATGTGCAGGTGGGGCCTGAGGAGCAGAACCGTAAGTCTCTCAGGTCTGCCAGTTATGTACCAAGCTGCAGTGAGGCTGGTTGGAGGACTGATCAGCAGTCAGTGGGCACTTTGCATTGACATGTCGGTGAGCACAACTTGCTGAGGGTGAGGGAAGACTTTGCACTGCATGGTGACTCAGTAGGTTAAAACTCTTACATGTCAGAGGTTTTGCAGCAGTTTGAAGACCTTTTCAGAGCTCCCCAGTGCTCTAAAATGCATCATTTTTTATATCAATCCCTTTACATGGACTTTATTGCTTTAGTTTTCTTGCAAGAAAGAAAGTGTTGGGTGTGGCTAACACCCAAAGAAGATGGTCACTTGTCCCTGACTCCCGGGGCAATGGTGATAACGGTGGACCTGGCACAGCAACCAGCTCTCATACGGATACCAAAATGAAGGTCTGACCTCATGAAGCAAAGAAGCATGGAATGAGGTGACCTTTACTCTCCATGGCGTCCCCTAAGTAGCATCTCTTTCATTACTGTGATGCGGAGCGGCTCCGTTATTTAAGTACCGCCATTTTGTTTTTGCGCTGAAGAGATTTCTGGCATAACGCCTCAGGAAACGTGCCTATGCGATAATTGTTGCAGTTTGGCTCCACTCTGAATTGAGCTGCATTATTGGTCTCAGTTTGTAGCCACATCCTTCTTTTGGCCAAAGATACCATGGCTGGTGCCTTTTTCATTGTGAACTCATTGTCATTTTGTTCCTTAAAGTATGAGGGTCGTTTTACATGTTCCATTTTGGTCTTTCCTCTTTTGAATGATGGAGCTTCTCTAAACTATTATTGGAGCCTTTATTTTTACACAACTCATTTTTTCTTCCTGTTATCGAAACAATGTTCCTTTTCCTTTGACTTTACTGACATCTTTGGGAATTGTTTTTCTGTACTTTGTTACAAGGCAGCCACCATTTTCTCTACTGCCTTTTTTTGTAAGGTGAATATTTAATTTCTTTATGGTGGTTTTTCCTGGCTTTTGGTCTCATATTGCGGGCTGCAGCTAGTGTTAATTATGTTGCAGTTAATTATTTATGGATTTCATTTATTGATCACAAGAGTTTAAGGTCAATCACTGAATTTCATTGCACTTTTTATGGGGAGGCTGAGGAACCTGTTCAGATTGCGACTCAAATTCCAACTGCACTGAAATGGAGGACCTCCCCTCTCAAAAACCTGATATTTCTTCAGACACCATACCAAAAGCGCAGTTCTCAAGTAAATTTCCTGCAATCTCTACCAAAAGACCCAAAAAAGACCCTCCTTCTCGAGAAAAATCCTCCACATTAATAATGGATGTTATTCTTGAAGAGATTCGAGCTCTAAAACCCTTCATAGAGGAAACCAACATAACATTACAATTTTTAAATGAAAAATGGTCTTCTTTGGAGTCACAAGTGTTCATTGTGGAACATCAAACAGAGTCTCTCGTATCTTGGTGCTCACCCACCTCATTTCTGGATTCTGAAGTGTATCTTCTTAATAAATAGGCAAAAGACTTGGAAAACAGGAATTATAGGAACAACCTCAGACTTTATGGCCTTCCTGAAAATATTGAAGGCTCCAACCCAACCGCCTTTTCTCAATCTTTTTTGCCAAAGCTCCTGGATTTACCTGATACTACTTCTCCCAATATTCAAAGGGCTCACAGACTTGGTCCGAAACTTTTGGTGAAAACTTGTGGCGTCATTATACTTTTTCTGCAATATACCGATCTTCTTCAAGTCCTATAAGATGTCAAGACCAAGAAACACATTTTTGGGGATAAATCACTGTCTCTTCTTTTCTCTAGATGTAGCTAAAATCACAGCAGACTGTCTGTATAAATGTCTTGATCTTCGTCCTCAATTGCGTTCAATCAACGACAGATATGGCCTTCTTCTTCCATGTCTTTTAAAGATTACGTATAAAGACACAACTACACCATTCGATGACCCTGCAGCACTACAAGAGTTCCTTAGTCTCCATAGAGCTGATACTATTGATAGTTCGAGACCAGCTTGACTATCATCTGTGTCTCGTGTTATGTAGATGTTTTCTTTTTTTCATGTTCTAAGTTCTTCAGTGAATGTTGTTTTGCTTATATATTTGCAATGCCTCTATGATGTTATCTCTCTCTCTTCATTTTTGTTACCTATATTTTTCTTACTTTTTTGCCTTATTGTTATTTCTTATTACTTTTTTTTCTACTAATTCTTATATCCCACTAACAGGTATTTTACTTCCACAATTTTGTTACCTCCTGATCCTCTTGTAACGTTGAAGTCATTGATTGTGGTACTCTTTGGATTCAATGGAACTTCCATGCTGTCGTTGTCGTCTTCTGGTGTAGTCACCCACTAGTCGTGTTGTATTTGTAGGTATGTTTTTCAGTTGTCTTTGTATGACATGTAATGTCTCTTTGTTATTTATCCCCTCCCTTTTTCTTTTTTGTTTGTCTCTTCTTACCTTCCCTGACCTTTCTTCTTTCTTTTCTTCTTCAGCTTTCTAACGTACCTCTTCAATTTCCCCTTTTCTTTTCTCCAAAAGAAGTCCCCTGTACTTTTTTACACCTTACCTACTTCTAACTTTTTTTTCTTAATGCAATTGCTTTTTTCCTTCTATTTGTTTCATTCTACACTTTTAAGGTCAATTTAGCTTTGTTTCTTTTAAGAATATTGTTTGTTCATGCTTTTCCTATTAAAATACATTTTGGATTACTACCTGGAATATTAAAGGATTAAATAATCCTATTTAAAGGCAGCGGTGTCATCTCACTTGGAAAAGTCGAAAACTGACATTGCTTTACTTCAAGAGTTTCACATGTCTGATAATGAAGCTTCCAAGTTAAAAATATGCTGGGTAGGCCATGTGTTTAATTCTATAGCCCTAGGCAGTTGATTTTTTGTCACAAGAAAATAAATGTTTTCGTTGTTCATCAAGAAGCTGCTGTTGAAGGAGGTTGGGTTATTGTTAAGTTGCTTATAGATAAGATTCCTATTCCTATCTTTAATGTATATGGTCCTATTCTGATTATTAAACTTTTATGGTCTTATTTATTGGATAAACTACTTACATTTGATGATGATTATGTTATATTTAGTGGTGATTACAATCAAATTCTAAATTCTCGATAGACACTCTACTCTTAAGTACACACCCTCTAAAATGCAAGCTCAATTTGTCTCCTCAGTTCAGCATAAAGCATTAGTTGATATTTGGAGTCTTTGCAATCCTGACCTTAGAGAGTATAGTTTCTACTCAGCTGCCCACCATTCTCAATCCCGTATTGATAAACTTTTCTTAAGTAAACCCCTGTCCCAACATGCCATTCACTCTGAAATCGGTTCAATCCTAATATCGGACCACGCCAGTGTTTTGTTGATATTGCTTTGGTCCGCTTTTCCCCTCACCCTGGAAGATGGTGTTTTAACAATTCCCTATTACTCAACCCTAATTTTTGTCAGAAATTGAATTCCTCTGCCTAGGAATTTTTCACCATCAACAACATCCGAGAATCTCCTTTTGTGTTGGAATGAGATTCCTTTAAAGCAGATGACAGAGGTTTTATTATGATTTTTTTTATCACAACAGAAGAAGTATTTAGAAGCTCAGTCCTCTCAGTTACTTAAAAAATTTAAACAATTGGAATGCACGTATTATCATTCTAATAATGAGTCTGCTTTGAAAAATCCTCTTGACGCCAAAATTTCTTTTAATAAATTGTCCACTGATGCAGCTTCCAGCTACCTCCTGAAAAGTAGTTCTCATTATTATGGTGACCAAAACAAGATGGGTAAGCTATTGGCTAAATATCTAAAAGTAAGAAAAGACAGAGCTAAAATAGAATCTTTGCAAGGCCCTGCTGGCACCCCTACTTAGAAAGATATGGATATCTTAAATGAATTTGTTTCCTTTTATACAATCTTTATACTCCCGAATCTTTACCAGATAACTCTGACCTTCTTACCTATTTTCGATTCATTCCTTCTGCCCCATGTAATCACATTGATTTTGAATCTTTAGGAGCTGATATTTACCTAGCAGATATGTCTCAGGCTGTTTCAGTACTACATCCTGTGAAGGCGCCTTGGCCCAATGGATTTACCATTGAATTTTATTCTCATTTTGCAAATATTCTTCAAACCAAGCTTTTACTTCTATTCCAATCCTTTGGGGTTACTGGCACCTCCTGTGGCAAGTTTCAGGAAGCATTGATCTGCTTAATTCCCAAAGATGATAAGGATCACTCTTTGCAAAAATTATCGGCCTCTTTCTTTAGTTAATACAATCTTTGCGAAGATTCTGCACTCCGTACTGATCCTATTTTGCCTGATCTCATTGGTCCTGAACAAGCAGGTTTTGTTAAAGGACGACTTGCATCTGACCATTCTCAAGCCTTTTTTAATATCCTAAGCAAAGATTCTTCCCTGGATCATCCGATTGCAGTGACTACCCTAGATGCTGAGAAAGCATTCGACAGGATTGGTTGGAACTTTATGTTTCAAGCTCTGAAATGGGCTGGATTTTCTTCTAAACTGATAACTTTAATTTCATTATTATACTCAGACCCCCGTGCTTCAATATTTGCTAACTGGAAGACTTCCGATTACTTCTCACTACGTAGGGGGGTGAGACAATGATGCCCTTTTTCTCCTTTATTATTTCTCATAGCCCTAGAACCTTTCCTAACTAAAATTAGACAGGATGGCCGTATTGAATGCTTCCAATTTGGCTCTCATCTAATTAAGTTGTCAGTTTAGGCTGATGATATTCTTTTATATTGCTCCAATCCTGAAACTTCCCTCACTCCTTTTCTTTAGCAAGTATCCTCGTTTTCTAAATTCTCGGGTTATCATCTAAATGCTGATAAATGCAAAATTTTGCCTTTACATTTTCTTTGTCAAAAACATCTCTTTGATTCCTCTGTTTTTTCCTGCTAGCCCATTAAAATAAAATATCTTGATTTATGGTTTACACCTTTATTATCCGACACACCCAAAGTAAATTTTGATTAAATTATTAAAAAATTAAGTGATATTATTAATTGATGGCATCCTTTTTTCTCTCCTGGTGGGGTCGGTTGGACTCTATTTAGATGATGCTCTCCCCTCTTGTGCTATTTATTATTTCTATGATTCCCATTCATATCCCTCAATATTATTTCAAAAGTATTGATTCCACTTTGATTAAAATGGTATGGAAGGGTAAATCATCGCGTTTTGCCTCAAGTTCCCCATTTTGATTTGTCACTAAAAAAAGCTGCTTAATGGGTTTCTACGGATCTTCCCTAACATTCACCTCTCTGG
The DNA here is from genome assembly GCF_964263255.1 of Lissotriton vulgaris. NCBI lineage: Eukaryota > Metazoa > Chordata > Amphibia > Caudata > Salamandridae > Lissotriton > Lissotriton vulgaris. Next base: position 43,265 of record NW_028251229.1, read on the forward strand.
CTACAATTAAAAAAACTACTTATTGCTCCTTTTGAATTTCAAGATATTTTAACTTTTACTGCCAATATTGCTTCTTTGCGCTCCCCGGTCATTTCTCACTCTCGTAAACTCTTATCTCCTGTGCTATCTTCGTCACATCCTTCCATTAATTCCCTTCATAATCAGCCTATCTGGCATAATAAATCAATACGGATTCGTGATAGCTCTATATACTGGAAAGCATGCCATTCTAAGGGCTTACGCTGGCTTTCTCAACTCATATCTGATGACAAACCCCTTACTTTTTCTGATTTTCAATCTAAATTTTGTTTACCGCCATCCTTCAGATCTCAATATAATGTTCTTCATCTGTCCCTCACACAATTTCCTCAGAGTTTACCAGCTTCTACTGATCTTCCTGTAACTTCTGAATCATTACTCTCAATTCTAGAAGGTTCTCCTTCAGCATCCAATATTTGCAAATCTTTACTATTCTCCTCAGACAGGCACAAATCAAAAACTGAGAGGAAGTGGGAAAAGGACTTTTCTCAAGAGTGGCCAGTTGCTACTTGGGATAACATTTGGTCTAAACTCCGTAAGCCCTATCGGGCAGCAAATACCACACAAAACCTTTTTTCATCAACCATAGAATATTATTCTCCCCTATGTCCTTAGCTTCTTTTTCATCAGATTCCTCCCCTACATGTTGGTCATTTCCCTGCTCTACCGCAGATTTAAAACGTATGCTATTTGACTGCCCCATAATCCATAATTTCTGGCACTAAATCTGGTCCCAAATTAAGATCATTTTTAAGGTCCAAATCCCTTTTTCCCTCACAAATATATTTTTAGGTACTTTATCTCCCCAATGGCCTCAAATGACGCTAAGTTTTAAAGTTTTAGACTTATTATTAGCTATTGCTTTTCATTTAATAACATCAAATTGGAAACAAGCTGATAAGGTCACCTTTAGAGCCTGGTGGAATGCTGTCTGTTTTCATCACTGACTAGATACTAATTATGTTTCTCCCATATCCCTAGCAATTAAAAGAGATCTTTTATGGCTCCCCTTAACAACTTATTTACCTCAATCTGCCTCTTCCTTTGTCGCCTCTAAAAGTGTATCTGATGAAGTACGGAAACCACCGTAATTTTCTCGCTTTGCCTTTTTTCTGCATGGTTGTTTAGATGGTTCTTCATTTGAATGTTTACTACAGTGCTCTACGTTAATTACTTTTGTCCCCTCCCTTCTTGATACCCCCTTTTCCTTTATTTGCTATTTCCATAATGTGTTTCCTTTTCTTATATACAGGTACAACGTTTAATTCCTATATCTTCTTCTTATTTGACTTGATCACTTTATTTTTTAATAGGATTGATTATATCCATGTCATTGCTATTTATTTATTTTGTTATCTCTCAATAAATCAAGCTTAAAAATAGAAAAGAAAGAAAGTGTCACTTGAAGTGTCTGATATTCCGTAGTAGAATGTCACTCATATGAACATTGAACCCATGGAAATTTGGCAGTTATAAAGCAAAGAAAGATTTGAGAACGAGTGGGAAGTGTCATTAGAACATTGGAATGTTGGGAGCTCCATTGAAAACAATGGAGTGCTCTGGGCTTATAATGGCTGGTATAAGCCTGGAGCTCCAACATTCCAATGTTTCTTTGTTCACAGCTCTGGCTGTGAACAAAGGCTTCAGGGAACCTGAGGGGATTCCAATCCCCTCACGCTCCCAAAAGGCTTTGTTTTTTTTGTTAGAACATTCTGTCCTCTAGTGACAGAATGTTCTAATAGCCTTATAGCCCTTCGTAGATGGGCTATACCGCTATTAAAGTCCCTCTCCCTTGTTAAAGGCCCTCGCCTTCGGCTCGGGCCTTTAATGCTGGAGAGGGCCTTTAATAGCCGGAATAGCCCTCTACGGCGGGCTATAAGGCTATAGTAATGCTGCCAAAGTCAAGTAAGGATGAGATGTGTGAGATGAAGATTAGGCAAAGCACCTGAAGCGCTGCTCACTAGCTTCACAGTAACAGATTTTCATGCACAAAAGAAGTGCACAGAGAAACTACCCAATCACAATCAAACTTTTTGCTTTTAAAGTTGCGGACATTTTGCCTTAAAATCCTGAAATTTTCAAAAACTACAAACGAGACAAATAAGAACCAACATTTGGTTAAAGTATGCATCTGAGAAATATTTATCATATAAAGCCCGGAGTATTCTGTAGGCTACAATAGCATATCCCGTGTTAGAATAATAGGATCTGCTGTCTGACTGGCACCAGTTTTACGATATTTTTTAGCACAGATTTTGTCTGGGTAATTTTTAGTTCTCCTTTATAATAGCACTGTGTGTTTCGTTCTTTAGCACCACCGGAATGGGTAAAGGTAGATTATTGCCTGATGAACCAAATTTCCATTTGCAAAAAATGGTTGCAAATTTTAGGAAATGGAAAGGAATTTTTCGAACTGACATATGTACTAATACTTTTATTCCCAGAATTCCAAGTCGTACATGGTTGCAATTTGTCCCACCTCATCAATATTCATAAGGTAGGTCATAAATTCGGATACACTATGACAGGGTGCCATCACAGGGATGGTAGACTCCTGGTGTCAGCAGACCACCATATCTTTGTTCGCTTTTTAAATAAAGTCTACTTTTAAATACAGCTCAATCCCCCTAAAGGACACAGGGCTGCATTTAAAAAGAAAGATTTCATTTGTTTGTTTGTTTGAGAGTTGGCAGTGGTCTGGTGGAGCAATATCTACTTACCAGCAAATGCTTTTTAACATTCACAGAGGATAATTGTTCCAAAGAGTCCCCTGTAGAAAAAGGGTAGGGCTATGACCTTTTTCAAGATTTGCCCGGCGCTAACCGCCTTTGTACCATTCAAATTACCAAGCAAGGCGCCGGAGACCAGAAGGCAGGAAACAGAAGTTTTATTCCGACGGAGCAGAACACATCAGATCAGACAACAAGGTATCGTCTCGAGGTGCTCTAACAGCCTCTCTGAGGCCTGGCCTCTTATACCCTGGTTTATGACATGTGAGCATTCTTTATTGCATAAAAGACTCTTTAAGCTTGTGAAATGACGTCCCCATAATCCTTGTGTCAAACCCACCCCCACATACATCCACAATAGAGGTCCTCACCCTGCTGATAACAGGAGGGGGCTATCACGCGGCTGAGTGTTCCGCCGATTCTTAGGATGTGTGCGCCTGATCGTATCCCATGGGGTGGGGAAGCCATGATCAATAGTGGGTCCTTTGAAGAGGAGCGACTCCATACAATAAGGGGCAGTAAACGGTATCTCCCGGCTTAGGCGATGGCCTCGGACCTGTGTGGACAGTCGGACTCGGGGGAAGGGGTCATCAAAGGAGAGGTATTCATGCCGCGTGGACAATCAAGCGCGGAGGGATGGTTTATCAACAGAGGGGTATTCATGGAAGGAGAGGAGGTGCTGGTCAGGCGCGGGCGTGACTCCCAAGGACAGGGTCATGCAGGAGGAGAAGGGTTATGCTCATGTGAGGGAGGGAGGGGGAGCCATGGTGCGCGGAGGATGCTTGCAGGGTCAGAGGAGCGCGCTGGCGATCGATCGTGGACAGGGAGACCATGATACCTAAAATGGCTGTTGTGCACGTTGTACGTGGGTGACAAGCTTGCGCAGATGATGTTCAGCTCGTAAACTAAAATTCCACAGTCCTCCCTTTCAACATGTCTCGCCAACTTGTCAGTTCGGATTTATCCCCATAAGGCCACGTATTTCTACTTCATAGAGGGGACTCATGTGCTCATTTCGGAAGTCCAAAGTCTTTGGGCACATACAGTTAGAAACGAGGCTGAATAAAGATGGCAGACATTGGATACCTAAACAACACCCACATAATATCACAACAGGTATCAGTATGAAGGAAAACAACCTCCAACCCCAGTCCTTCAAAGTGTCCCAAAACCAGCTCCCAAGCGACCATCCTTCTTATTCTTGGTGAACCTCTGAGGAAAGTCTGTGGAGGTGTTCAATTGCTTTGTAGACTGAAGGCGAGTTATCTGGCACGTAGGTGCAACAGCTAGATCCGATGATGCGGCATGCTCCTCCTCGATCGGCTAGAACCACATCTAGAACAAGGCGGTTTTGAAGGGCCACAAGGCGGACCGCCTGGAGCTCAGCCGTGTTGTTAGCGAGGATGCCAGCCGTGATGTTGATCGTTGTTTCCACTGCCTGGGTCAGGTGTCGGATAGCGCGACTGTTCGCCATTGGGCCCCACAGAGGAACAAGTCCCTTTGCTGCATCCAGGAACTGTGCTCCAGTGGAGTCGGCTTGTTCAATGTCACTTGCGCGCCTCTGCCGGTGATGGTTAGCAGGGGCTACATACGTGGGGGGGAGAACGAAGGCAATGTAGCAGATACCCTTCCAACCTTTCGGGAGCCAGGTGTAAGCTTTGGTGCCACACACAAAGTACATGTTTGGAGAAGCAACAAAGGAAGGGGGATCAACTGAGTCCAATGTTCTGGTGATTCGGCAGGAACTGTGACCCACCAGCTGTGTTCCCTGGCCTTCGAGACACACAAGACCTGTGACATTGATAACAGACAGAGCCACAGTCAGAGTGGCGGTAGTTTGTTTTCGCAGATGAGAGAAGGTGGATCTAGCTAGATTGTGGAGCACCTGTACTTCGACACGTTCTTTGGCTGGAATGTCTTTAAGGAAGGTGGCGCCCGTGAGCGCAGGACACAGGGGAGCAGAGGTCTTTCCGGTTTTGTTCAGCCAAAACCCAGAGTAGAAGTGCGACACTGTCTGACCGGAAGTGGCGTTATCCTTGTGGCTCTCTTGCATGAGGATCAACCAGGCGAGGCAGGAGCCGTGAACTGAGAAAGGAGAAGGGATGAAGGGGATGGAGTGTCCAGTGGCATGCGGGAGCAACCCGCAGATCCAGCAGTTTTTGGCATTTGCAGCAAGGTTGTGTTGGTGCAACAGTTGCACAAAGGAATTGTTCCAGAATTCCCTGCGCCTTTCTCTGAGCTGAGGCGACAGGGAGAGCAGGTGATGCTCTTTCATGGGGGTCGGTTGTGCAGTGGGCAGCAATGCCTGATGAGCCGGTGTGCTCTCCTCCAGGATCCAGAAGGAGGTCATGAGGAGGAGGCAAAAGAGGAAGACAATGAAGAAGGCGATTGTCTTTGATTTGTGCAGGTTGTCAGTCTTTGGGTTACTGTAGCGGGTATTTCCTGTTGCTTCCATCATCTTCCTATCTGGCGCTTCCATCATCTTCTTATCTGGCGCTTCCATCATCTTCAAGGTGCTCGGTAGTGGGCAGAACCACAGACTTCGTTTAGCTTCTCTCCCGGTAACCCTTGGTTGTGTTTAGGTCACCGTTCTGAGATTCAACTTAGTCCGTGGCCTACTTAGCCGAAGCTCCCTCCTTTCGACGCAGGAAATACCCTTCTCTAGTTGGCACAGTGGGATCAGAGAATTTTGCAAGTTCAAGTGCCTCAGTATCGGGATAACAGTTCAATGTTGGTCGATCTTTGTTCAGGAGCTCTTCTTGGGTGTTGACGTTTTCTGTCGTGGCCAGGGTCGTGGAGACCCTTCGGCAGTGGTGTGCGTGCAGCCAGTGCCTCTTCCCCTCCACTCGAAGCGCCGTCCGTGTGGTGTTCAGCACTTGCCAGGGGCCCGTCCACCGGGGTTCCAGGCTCTTGGTCCGTTGGAAGTTTCGGATTAGAACGAAGTCCCCCGGTTGGATGTCGTGGCCTGGGCCCCTGGAAGCATCGGGGATGGCCTGCTGCACCTGTTGATGAATGACAGACAACGTTTTAGTTAACTTGCACAAATAATCAGACAGTAGGACGTCCGGGACGTCATGAATGGAGGTCGGTTTGGGGGCAGTCCAGAGGTTCATCGGTCGCCCGAATACAACCTCGTAGGGAGTCAAATGGTGTTTGGTGGGAGTGGAGCGCATCGATAGCAAAGCCAGTGGGAGGGCATCCGGCCATTTAAGTCCGGTGGTGGCCACTATTTTTGACAATTTCAACTTCAGTGTGGCATTATGGCGCTCCACCAGGCCGGCGGATTGGGGGTGGAAGACCGCATGAAATCTCTGTTTCACCCCCAACCCCTTTAGGATTAGTTGGATAACCTCAGCTATGAAGTGGGGGCCATTGTCGCTCCACAAAATTCGACAAAGGCCATAGCGAGGAAAGAATTCTTTCAATAGTACTTTGGCAGTAGTCATGGCAGTGTTGTCACGGGTTGGATAGGCCTCTACCCATTTGCTGAAGGCACATACAATGACTAGTACATACTTCAAGCCCTGACATCTCTCCATCTGGATGTAATCCATCTGGAGGACCTCAAAGGGGTGATTGGGGGTCCCAAACCCTCCCCGGGGTACCACAGTTCCTTTCCCGGGGTTGTGTTGCAGACAGATAAGGCACTGCTGGACTAGGCGTCTGGCTGAGTCGGGGATTTTGTCGTTGTGCCAGACTTTGGAAATGAGTTCGATCATGGGTGCAGATCCTATGTGTGCGGGGGAATGAGCCATCATCAGTATGGGGATCAGGTATGAGTCAGGCAGCAACCATTTGTTTGCATCCTTTGTTCGCCAGCAGCCCTCATCATCCTTCAAACCCACCCCTGCCCACTTAGTCAGTTCGTGAGGGGTGCTGGCCGACTGGATGTCTCTGATCATTTCCCTTGCGTCAGTCCATTTCTCTGCTTGTGACCTGGTCACATACATGCGTGTCACCGTCCTATTCTCAGCTGTGGTTCGTGCAGTGATGTCGGCCAGTGCATTCCCTTGTCCGACTAAGTCTGTCACCTTCTTGTGTGCCTGGCATTTGATCACTGCTAGTCGTTTGGGGAGGAGAACCGCTTCAATCAGGGCAGAAACCAGATCTCTGTGAAGGATGGGGGTACCGTGGGACGTCAGGAATCCCCTTTCCCTCCACAGGAGCCCAAAATGGTGAACCACCCCGAAGGCATACTGGCTGTCTGTATATACGTTCGCGGTGGTTCCTGTGGCTATGATGCATGCTCGTGTGAGGGCTATCAGCTCTGCTGCCTGGGCAGATCGTTGTGTGAAGCGGGCTGTCTCAACTACTGTTCGGGCTGTCGTTCCTGCATAGGCAGCTGAAGTGGTGCCATCTGGGAGTTTGATGCATGAGCCGTCTACCCATAGCTCTCCATCGGGGTCTGTGAAAGCAGTATCTCGGAGGTCAACTCTACTCCTAGTTTGTTCGTCCGTGAGGGTCACACAGTCGTGTATGGGAGGAACGTCGGGGTCATTTTCAGGCAGAGGCAACAATGTGGCAGGATTCAAAGTCGTGCATCTCTTTAGTGTGATGTGGGGTGCAAGTAGCGTCAATTCGTACCCAGTCAGTCGTGCGCTAGTCAAATGTTGAGTCTTGGTTTGGTTCAGAAGGGTGTCGACAGCATGGGGTACTAACACGGTGAGAGAGTTTGAAAGTACAATTCCTTCGCTCTGACGGATAGAGACAGCAGCGGCAGCTACTGCTCGAAGGCAGGCAGGCAAAGCTCTGGCTACAGGATCAAGAGTGGCGGAGAAGTAGGCACAAGGGCGCTGCTTTGGACCTATAGACTGAGTCAGGACAGACAATGCACACCCCTCCCTTTCGTGGGTGAAGAGGGAGAAGGGTTTGGAGTAATCCGGCGTTCCCAGGACGGGCGCTGAACAGAGGGCATCTCATAATTCCTTAAAGGATGCTTGACACTCAGGGGTCCAAGGGAGCGGGAAGGGGGCATCTTTGGCCAACAGGGCAAGTAGGGGTTTTACAATGAGGCTGAAATTGGGTAACCATTGTCTGCAAAAAGAGGTTAGGCCAACCAAAGAGCGGACTTGCTTTTGTGTTTTTGGGACGGGGGTGTCTAGGATGGTTTGGATTCGGTCGGGTGTGAGTTTCCTCCCTTCTTTGGACAGGAGATGGCCTAGGTATGTCACTTGTGGCTGGCAGAACTGTAATTTCTTTTTGGAAACTTTGTGGCCATTTTCTGCAAGAAAGTGTAGGAGTTGAACAGTGGCTGTGATTGCAAGTGGGGTGCTGTCGGCCGCCAAAAGGATATCATCGACATATTGGATCAACACCACTCCATCCGGTAGCTGGACGGCGTCCAGCTGTCTTTTGAGGGCCTGGCTGTAAATACTGGGACTTTCAGTGTACCCCTGGGGAGCTCTACAAAATCGGTACGAGCGGGATTTCAGGGTGAAGCCGAAGAGATAACGGCTGTCTGGATGGATGGGGATAGAGAAAAACGCATTCTTGAGGTCGATAACAGTGAAGGTGGTGGCAGTGGACGGGATGAGGGTCAGAATGGTGGTGATATCTGAGACTACGGGGTATTGGGGTACAACCACTTTGTTGATCTCTCGCAGGTCGATGATGAAGCGGTACGCTTCCTCATCTCCCTCGCCTTGCTTCTTGACAATGGGTAGGATAGGGCTGTTGCAGACATTGCTAACCACTTCTTCGACCACTCCTGCATCTACCAGAGACTGAATGATCGCTACCAGTGCCTTCTCACCCTCGGGTGATATCCGATACTGCGGGAGTTTCGGGAGCATAGCGTCCTGTCTCACAGTTATATGAATAGGGTCAATCATCATTCGTCCCACATCAGAGTCATTTTTGGCCCATAGGTACGGAGGCAGGGTATCAAGCAAGGACAGGTCAGCATCGGTTATGGAACACATGTGTCGTGCAGGGCAAGATTTGGGTATGTCTGGGTTGTCGTACAGGATGACTCGGACTCCATCCGGGGAACACCTAATGGTAGCTCGAAAATGCTTCAGTAAGTCAATGCCCATAATGGCGTCAGGGGAGTTAGAGGAGAGCAGAAATGTTGTGTCAGTGGTGTTGCTTTCTAGGTCAAAGGTGACGGGTACAGACAGGGGGTTAGTGGAGGGCGTCCCATCGAAACCTATCGATGTAATGTGTGAGCCAGACAAGGGTGCCCTTGGAATCAGTCGTTTCGATAACACACTATGTGTCGCCCCAGTGTCTACCAAAAATGGAGACTCTGTACCCAGGACCTTAGCAGTGACATAAGGACCTTGCTGGTCAACACAGAGCTCGACTGGATCCCTCCCTTGCCCCCTGGCAGTCCTATGCAAAATCGGGGGCATTCTCACCGTCGGATAGTTGATACTGGTTCTGTCGGGGGCGGTCAAATGTGTTCGATCTCCCTGATCTGTCATTGTTGGTGTCGTTTGTGTGCCCTCATCCTTGTCCCCTATTTCTCGGTCCACCCGCTACATCCTTGGGGTCACTATTTCTGTTCATCTCTAGCAGAACCGGACACTGGGATTTCCAATGGCCGAATCCTTTGCAGAAGGCACATTGGTCATCGCTAATGTCTCTTCGTCCAGTGTGGGGTGTTGGGGTGTGATCTTTAGGAGGTGGATTTCTAGGGATGGTCGATTGGTAGTTCCCCCTTTGGGGTTCCCGTCCGACCGCTATACCTTGTATCTGGGCTATCATCACCCTTTCTTTCAAATCTTTCTTCTTTTTCTCGGACGCCCTATCATTCTCATTTTTCTGGTGCTCGTAATACTGAGCCATCTGAAGGATAGCTGCGGGTTTGGAGGCCCCCCAACTACTCTCACTCGTCTGCAGTTTTTGGGAGACCTCTTGTGATAGGCCCTTCACATAGTTTTGTACAAACAGGTGTTGTCCGGTTGCGGTGGTCATGTCTTGGCCACTGTAGTCGGAGAACACTGTCTCGAATCGGGAGAAGTATTCTGATACATCTTCCTGGGGTTTCTGACGACAGGCCGTGACTATCGACCAATCTACCTTTTTCTCTGGGATCAGTGTCTTTAACTTCTGAACTAATTTGTCTGGGAGTTCTAATATGCCCTTTACTGGTTTCCTCCCAGGCTCTCGCTGTCTATCTAGCTCACTGAGTTGGTTCCAGGTATGTCCAAACAGATCGGTGTGGTCAGCCTTCCGGATTTGCTTCCACACGTCAGCTGGCAGGCATAACCCGAAAAACAAGTCAATGTCCGCTAAAGTCATTATCGTCGAACCCAAGGCTGTGCCCAATTCGGTATAGAATGCTGTCGGGTTCTTTCTTAAATCGGGCAGAGTTTGTCTAATAGTTAGGATATCTTGTCGGTCCCATGGTTGGTAAACCCAATTGTACACCACCCTCCCTTTTGCATCTGCGTGATTAATATCATCGTTTGTTCCCAGACCACGTGGCGGAATCCAGTAAGGGGCCGCTTCTCTGATGGGCATCATAGTGTTGGCTACTTCTACTGAGGTCGTTTCAGGGACTGTAACCTTGGCTTCTGGTTTTTGTTCCGTGAGGTGGCGGAAGACCTCAAGCATCTGCATGAAGAGCTCCGTTGCCTCACATTCAGTCCCATCTCCGACATCAACCTTCCTATACAGCGTTGTCAGTTTATCGGGGCCCTTACTTTGATACCTATCCTCATATGCGTTCAGGGTGTGGTAGCTGAATCGCAAAATGAAATGCCGTCTGTGGCTGTCGGCATGCGAGTTATACATGTTCATTGTGTATTCTTCGCTCTCCCTTCGTTCTACTAGTGTCTTTGCTATTTTGTCAATCCCATCCCGCTCATCTTTGCTCAACCTATTTGATCTGGCTGGCGGGTGCTTGCTAGTCTCGAGGTCATCAGGTGGTGCTGTTAATGTGGCTGGTGCGGAGGCCGTGAGGGCTGGTGCACTAGCGCTAAGGTCGTTCTCGTTCGCACTCAGGGCCTGCAGGTGTTGTTGGCAGGGGGCATATGGAGGGGGCATGTAGATGATTGGGGGACCCAGCAGTAACTCATCGTTCGCCCGCTGTTTGGAGGGCAATTCAGGGTAGAGCGCAGAGGGGGTCCTAACGGGACATTGACCTGTCGATCCTGATTCTTGGTTTTGTGTAGCTTCCTTTCTTTCTTTTATTTCTTCTTCTAGTTGCTTAGCGGCTAGGTGGGCTGCCTTTCGTAATTCTTTCCCTATTTTTGCTTCTTTTCTTTTTCTTCGCTGTTCCGTTTCTTTGCGCCACATGCCGATACTATCGAGCATAGTGGGCGTAGTCTTATTTTTCTGGAGCGCTATTTCTAATGTTTTTATTTTATGATCATCAAAGGAACCTATCAGTGGCCACTGACTTTTGAGGTCCGTTTTTGTGTATTTATGCCATAACCTAGTATAGGCAATAGCGACTAGTCCATGCTTGGTGAACATGTCCTTATTAGGGGTGCCTTCCAGTGGAGCTGGATGGTTCATCTCTAATAAGCGGTCCGGGCTGAACAGGCTACCAATCAGTGGGGAGAAGATAGGCATGACGGGTTACAACGGGGACAAAGGTCTGCACTACCTATCTTATCACGGCGGGCAAAGACTAGGCAGAATATTTCTATTCTCCGTTGTTTGCAGGCGGTGAATACCTCAAAAGAAGCAATATCGAACAATCAATGTTCGGTCAATCAAACAATCAGTGGGGAGAATAAGTGGGTACGACGTGTTAAAGGTTTGCGTTACCCACTCTTTCTCTACCTGCAAAGAGAGACCTTGTTCTTCCCTGTTTGCAGACAGAGAATCTCCAGACAACAATCCACGAACGGCAGTTCGGGAAAACAGTGGGGGAGGAAGATAGGCACGACGGATTACAATGGGGACAAAAGTCTGCGTTACCTATCCTTCACTGCTTGCAAAGAGAGAGCCTGTTGTTTCTCCGTTTGCAGACGGTGAATCTCCAGAGGGATCAACAAAACGAGTAATACTAGTATTATCCAAATCAAACAATCATTTCTCAATTTGTCGTGTTTACACGACCTTACCCGGACCGCATGGACGGTTTCCTGTCTTCCGAATCCAGCGCCCGATCGTCCTCTATTCTTCGTGATGTTCGTGGCACTCCTGATGGTTCCCAGTCAGGACCGTAGATCACTCGAGAGAGGTCTGTTCGGAACTAGTGAAGGTCGGATGATCGGTTGTCAGACGAGGGTCTATCGGACACGAGCTCTCCCGATCGTTGCAGTCGTTCACTCTGTCGTCGGGACCTCTCCCACTGGATCCACGTGTCGCTGATGGGCCCCACGCTTTGGGACGCCAATTGTAGAAAAAGGGTAGGGCTATGACCTTTTTCAAGATTTGCCCGGCGCTAACCGCCTTTGTACCATTCAAATTACCAAGCAATGAGGCAGGCGCCGGAGACCAGAAGGCAGGAAACAGAAGTTTTATTCCGACGGAGCAGAACACATCAGATCAGACAACAAGGTATCGTCTCGAGGTGCTCTAACAGCCTCTCTGAGGCCTGGCCTCTTATACCCTGGTTTATGACATGTGAGCATTCTTTATTGCATAAAAGACTCTTTAAGCTTATGAAATGACGTCCCCATAATCCTTGTGTCAAACCCACCCCCACATACATCCACAATAGAGGTCCTCACCCTGCTGATAACAGGAGGGGGCTATCACGCGGCTGAGTGTTCCGCCGATTCTTAGGATGTGTGCGCCTGATCGTATCCCATGGGGTGGGGAAGCCATGATCAATAGTGGGTCCTTTGAAGAGGAGCGACTCCATACAATAAGGGGCAGTAAACGGTATCTCCCGGCTTAGGCGATGGCCTCGGACCTGTGTGGACAGTCGGACTCGGGGGAAGGGGTCATCAAAGGAGAGGTATTCATGCCGCGTGGACAATCAAGCGCGGAGGGATGGTTTATCAACAGAGGGGTATTCATGGAAGGAGAGGAGGTGCTGGTCAGGCGCGGGCGTGACTCCCAAGGACAGGGTCATGCAGGAGGAGAAGGGTTATGCTCATGTGAGGGAGGGAGGGGGAGCCATGGTACGCGGAGGATGCTTGCAGGGTCAGAGGAGCGCGCTGGCGATCGATCGTGGACAGGGAGACCATGATACCTAAAATGGCTGTTGTGCACGTTGTACGTGGGTGACAAGCTGGCGCAGATGATGTTCAGCTCGTAAACTAAAATTCCACACCCCTTTCCATTTGCGATTGAATGTAAATGTTTCGCAACTGGATTTCAGACACAAAACATTAAGGTATACCTTAACAAATCACTATTTGGAAGGGGCCCCATAAACATACCCCTTCCAATTAACGATTTGCTATGAGTTTCAAAACCATTTTGCAATTTGGTAACATGTTAACAAATCTTAAATTGGGATTCGTAAATAACTAAAATCCATTTTGCTTCCACAAACATTGTGATTTTGTGAATCCAATTCACAGGCTTTGTTTTGACAAAATGGCTTTGTACATCAAGCTCCTATTTAATGCTCTGGCGTTATTTAGAAATATGCAGATGCATACTTGAAAAGAATCCTCAATGATATGGTATTCTCTAACACAAATTCACTATTTTATATTCAATTTTAAAGTGATTTAGGAAAGTGCTTGTTTTGTGTGCCCCCCTCCATTTTTTCTGACTTGATGCACCAGCATTTTGAATGTACTATAAAACACTAACCATGTCAGAAGATTGGCATGCCACAATTAGTTACCCTAAACTTTAGATCATGCCACAGTACTATGAAGTGGAAATACCATAGTGGTTTAAAATGTATATGCCATATGTGGGCTACAGTGTAGATTTACACTACATACATGAGTGACTTATAAATCCTGACTTCAGTCATGCCATTCCATCGCTGAAATGCTGTGAGCAAGGCTACAGAAAAATGTTAAAGCAAACTGTTGTTCACGTGCATCAAACCTACTTTCGCTTTTAGCTAATTCACTTAAAGTAGAATAATGAAGTACATATGGTCTGGTGGATAATGTCCAAAAGTAGGTCACGCCTAATATTCAGGTATGCATGGCCCTGCACTGAAAGCATACAAGAGTTTTATTTCACTGAATAGGCTCTGCCTGCCTTTTCTTATAGGAGAACCCTGTTTGTGGATAAAAGTGATATTTTTCGATGAATCAGATTAGGAAATAGCATTAGAGACCATCTGAGCAGCATTTTGGTATTAATCAAATATCTTGTTTAGTGGTGAACATAGGTTTTTATTACATTTCTGTGAAGACGATTTTATTTAAAAAAAATAAATTCTACAGGAAAACATGAGCAGTAATTAGTTGAGTTCGTACCATGTTCTACCTCCTTGGGTGATCGTAATTATCTTTTCAATAGGGTGTAAAATCCTGGGAGGTGTGCCTATCATGAAGACAGTTCACTGAAGACCTTCTACTGGTATTTGTGCTAGATTTTCAGAGAAGAGAACAGAAAGGTACAGCCGATAGTTGTTACAAATAATTTACTAGAACCTTACAGAATAGAATTTTTATGGCAAACAGTGACATAATGCTGTGCTTACAGCCAAACTGCCTTTCCTCAAAACAGACAGGCACCTAATCTCAGAGCCAGCATATTTTTCGTTTTCCAAGAGAGTTTCATCATGCCAACCTCATGTCCCTGGGTGGAGATAGAGAGTAATGCGCGCTGACATTCATTTCCGGACATCGAGGAAGACTCTCAGAATTGGATTTTCCAGGATTATTTTCCAGGAAACTGCGCACACACACCATTGTAAAAGAGGGCTGGGTGACATGTAGAAATTGTCTTGGGATTGAATATAGAATTATCCCTATTTCCTGACTAGTTACACCTATAAGAAAAAAATTCATCACCAGCTCCTCAGAGCACAATTGGGCTTGATAAACAGAGAAGAGGAAAAATCTGTTTCTGTATCTAACTGGAAAAGGATATGGCCCTGTGTGCTCTTTCCTTTCAATGCAAGGACATTAAGTGAACGTAAAAAATAATAATATGGGGTCCTTGGTACAGGAAACATATGACCAGTTGAAAGTGGCCTAGGCCGACCTTTGCTGTATTTGAGTGGTGGTTGGGATTGCCTCCCACTACCATCTTGTGTTCTGGTCTGCTTGAAGTCTTCCCTTACTGCCTCATTCCTTTAGAAATGAATTGGACAAAGATATCAAGCACTTGCTAAAAAGATTCAGACTTGTAATGTTTTTGGCCTCTGCTATCTAAAAGTCCCTGAAAGAGACACAACGTAGGCAGCAAAGAATTGCAAGTTTGAGGGGGATGTGATCTGTGAGGTCAAGGTATGAGACACAGCCTAGTGTAGTTTGAATGCACGTCTGAATATCCTTCACCAACCTAGCATGAAAACTCACAATTAATTTCTCAACTCATGGTAAAGCGGATGATACATCTCACAGAACCTCTCCCCCCTCCTTTGTAGGATGATTGGATGCATGATTAATGACTCTGCCCTCAATGTGCTTGCATGCATGGTGGAACTGGAAATATGGTCACAGGAAGATCCCGGGACTGCATTTCCTGAGACCTAGAGGATTCATCTGGTGGTGGGCACTCTTGGAATGGAAGTATTCCAGCTTGAAAGAGCATACACAGTGAGAGGCCCTATGATGCAAGGTCAAAGTGAGAACACCACTGTTTGGAAGGAGATGATGCTATGGCTCACTGGATAGAGGAGATAGGTCAAAACTGCTGGATTGGGAAGAGAGATCCGTCCAGCAGGGGGCAGTGAGGGGGTATGAAGTGGCCAAAGAATCCTGGCACATGAGTCCTCTGGAGGTGTCCTGCTTCGAAACTATCTTGTGGGTGGCAGGAGGAAGACCCAAGTGAGGACCCACATTTTAACTGGCAGATACAGCTTAGCCAATTTGACATTGAATCAGGTTGCCCCCAGAAGAGGCAGGGAGACTGGTTAAGAAGTAGGTTCTCCATCCTGGGACCCTGTGTCTACTTACTTTGGCAGGTGGGAAATTGCCAACCTGGTCGAAGACTGCCCAGAGTACAAACACGTAGACACACTGGTGGCAGTTTGGAAGGCACCGCCTCTCACTGCTAGATCAGACTATATCAGAACAGGTTTGAGAGGAAATCAACTTCTGTGGGCTATATGCTGTGATGGGCTTCCTCAGGAATGCTTGTAAATGCCGGCTGCAAGGGTTATGTGGACCTGTGCCCTCTTGCTCCCCCCACCTTTTCTTCAGGGGACAATGGAGTGAAATGGTTGGACTGCTTGTTCCATCCCAAAATGACTGAGTTGTGATCAAAAGTGGTGGTAGGTGGACTGAACTTTAGGAGCACAATTCGCTCACCAATGAGCATAAGGGCATCTGCTGACCAAGCAGCCTCTGCCCACCACCCTAGACTGTTGCATTGTTGGACCTGAAAAAGAGGGCCATCCTTCTGTATTGAAGTGAAGTGCAGACCACATTACAACTGTTCTGTATCCTCGTGGGGGTCTTGGAATGAATCCCTTCCAGTTCCTGACAGTAACCATTCATTGCAGCTAATTTGGGGAAGTAAGTAAGGTTCTGTATGGGAATAGCCCCAGAGTCAGTGCTACGCTTGCCTTGTGGAAGTCCTACAGCCAAAAAAAGGCACAGAAGACAAATCACACAGCCAGGGCACACGTGAAGCAGACTGTCTCTCTCAGTGATTACTAGGGGATTGGGTTGAGACAGGCATCTCCTCACCCACAACAACCACTGTCCTGGAGGCCCTAACTCACTCAGGGAGGCAATCGTGCCCAGAATTGTAGAGTTGGGATTAGGCGTCTACCTGCTGCAAGAAGATCTCAGAAACACAGTTGACAGGTTCAGAGAGGCTGAGTTGTAAATCTCAGTCCTAAACATTTTGGTGAACATGGTATAAGAAACAGTGGCCCGCAATTGGTGTTAGCTAAGCTACTGGAGAAATGGGCTGATGAAAGTGAGTGATATGCCTGAAGAACTAACCTACCAATCCTGGGATTCTTGGAGGGCATAGAGGGAACATGCTCAAAAATGTTCCTTGAATGATGACTATGTGACTTGATTCCCAATGAAATATCATCAGCATGCTACTTCATTGACAGACACACAGGGACTCACTCCAAACCCTCCATAGCGATTGACCTTTGGTTGTCCATCTCGTAACTTACAAAGACCACAATTAAATTCTCAGAACCATTAAAGAGACAAGTACTGTTCAGAATGGGTAATTCCTAATAACGATATTTCAAGACTACACCTAATTGGTGCAGATGCAGGGCAAGGTCTTTAAGAAGTAAAGAAAAGGCTTGGGCCAATGAACTTGACCTACACGTTGCTCTTCATACCTAAATTGAAGGTTCCTGTTCCAGTACCAAACCTTCTTCCATACTCTGAATTCAGCATTGGATTGGGTGAAGGAGAGACATAGTACAGAAACAGACAGATATTCATCGTGTTCATGAAAGAATTACAATGTAAATTCAACCTTCTAGCTAGGTAAGAGATGCATAAGATGCCTTAAAACATGACACTCCACATTATTATCAAATGTAGACCCAGATACATTTAGCTCAACCAATGCCTCCTACATGGCCTCTGAGGCACATTGTCACTGTCAAGCTCAAGTGACCACCTGCGATCTGGTAGGAAAGCTCCTACAGCCCTACAAAACCATAAACAAACAGTTGCCCCAGACAACACCTCCATCAGCAGACTATAGGCAAGACTTTATTTGAACTGTGATTTAATATGCATTTCATTTCCTTTGTGAGCAGTTTTAATACACCAAGGACCTGCTGCTGAGTGGGAGAGAGTTTTCCAATCAATCCGCCAACCTCTGTTTGGGCCAGAGTTAGAATATTGAGTTGTGTTGCATTTATCACACCTAGTAATTAAAGTCCTCAACCTTTGTTACATTTTGGAATGTCACGCGTGCCAGAATTTATAAAGGGAAAAGAGTATGGAATTTACCTTTAGATGTTGATTTTGGTGTGGTTTGTACCAAAAAGAGCATGCTGTTTCTCAAAACTCCTGAAGAAATGCAAGTTAACACACCTGATATTTCCAACCCCAGGGACTCAGATTTTATCTGATGTAACAATCTGCTAACTCTAACCCATAATAATCTGCTAACTCTAACCCATTCATAATCTGCTAACTCTAACCCATTCATAATCAGGGCCCTTCCATCCTTCCAAGGATGCTAAGCTATTTTGTAATTAAGAACAACAGGGACATCCTTAAAACATGAACCAGGGGCTAAATGATACTAGAATCCAAGCAATGGTTCAAGTAAAGCACTTAAAATAAAAAAGAATGTAGGAAATAAACCAAGATAAAGAAAAAGAACATTAACATAATAGAGATTACAATTAAAAGAAGAAGAATAAAAAGTAAGAAAAATGGGAAGAGGAGAAAGTGCCAACCAGCTATTGAGGCACACAGTACCCACGTACAGGAAATTTCTTTTGATTAGAAAATGTATTAGCAAAGTGTTAAGTCATACCCTGGAGAATAATTTGCAGACATAAGGCAAAGCCTTTAATTTTATATTTTCAAAGAAGTTCTGCAGGGAAAGTGTATAAAATAAAACTCCTCCTGATCTGATAATTTGGTAACTTTGATACATTGTTAAGCAGTTTGAGTGATAATGTAAAAAAATTGATTTAGGAGCGCACCAATCAAGATGACTGCCTCCTGATGAGTTGCAGCAGATGGTACCCGTTATCGACGATTTAGCTGATAATTAAGGTTTGCATTACCAGTTTAAGAAAATTAGGAGGTTTATTTTCGGGAGTTCTCTCTAGCCATTACCTTATTGTGTCTTTTCTTGGAGTTTTGCTGGATCAACTTGAGGTGAGCTGCTCTCTGCTGTCTTGGAAACTTGTGCTGCCGAATTTCCTATCAGGAGGGTGGAGTGACTACCAGGAAAGGGTGCTGCTGAGGCATAGGCCACTGCCACAGTTGGTTTTGGCTTTTGCAAAGTCCTTATCTAGGCATAAGTTTACTCCTGCATGCCTATCACTCACGTAATGTTGTGTCTGCATGCTCCTTTATTTTGATATATTTTGGTTTTTAATATGGATGGCAAGAATTCTAAAACTATGTGTACTAAACAAAAACAAAGTATTTCCCCTCCATCAGTTAAATCTAAATTTGTGGATATCAATGAGCCTTCATTAACTACTTTACTGGAGGAATTACAAGCTGTACGTTCCAACACAGATAACATTGCCTCATGACATTAAAAGTAAATAAAATAAACAATAAAAAAGTGGAAGAGGTGTGGCACCGCGGCTAGGGCGACTGACTCCGGAATCCGGGGATCGCAGTTCAATCCTCGGCACTGGCGGCAGATTAGCCCAGCACCATGTGACTCTGGGCAATAGCTTGCTTAATCTTCCCGACGGCCCCCAGCGCCTAGAGACCCTTACGGGTGATTGTGCTCTTTACAAATGTGGATTATTATTATTATAAAAATCTGAGAAAAGTTATGCTCGTCTTTCCATGAAAGTCTCTGACAATGCTATTAAAATTCTGGATAATAAATCTAAAATTGACCATCTTCTACCAATTGCAGTAAAAAAGTACCTATGAATAAATTAATATTGGACTTAGAAATAGGTAATATAATCTGCAAATTTTTAATTTATCCGAAGATGTGGAAGGTAAAGACTGCAGGTTATATTTCGAAAACGTACTACCTGGTCTTTTACGTCTAAAATTTCCTGAAAATGTTGAGATTGATAAGGAGCATTGAATTCCTTCTCAACCCAATCCAAGACAAGATAAGCCTCATCAAATGATGTTCACAGTTTTGCATCATCACCATTTAGTTTTGATTCAAAAAGCTGCCAGAGATATTCCTTTGTTAATGGTCAATGGGAATAAAATATTTATTCATCAAGACTTTCCTAGAGATACTATCAACATTCACAAGGAATTTTCTGATCTTCCTCTCAGACTGAGAAATGCTGGTTACAGATATGCTTTCATTTGATCCGTACACTATGCGAATATGGAAAGATGGGTCTTCTAACTCTTTTCAACAATCAGATAATCTTCGTCGCTTTCTGGATCTACAGTCAGTCTTCCATGGAAAAAAATGATACGAATACTATAATGACAACGGAATTTCTGTTGCCAGATTTTTGAATAGAGTATCTTATAAGGGCAATTAGATTAAGGTTATTCTTGGCGTGCGTGTGTGCGATTCAAGAGTACTATTTATTTTTCCATGTTGTACAGTCGTTATTTTTGGTGTCAGTTTGTGTCCTCTTGTTTTCGCTGTCTTGGTGTCAGCACTACAATTCTTTTTTCCTTCTACCTAACTCATCTAACCTTTTATCTATCTTTGTTCTATTTTCATAACGTCGAGCCTTAAAGGTAATAAAATTGTTTCATTTTGTGTTAAAGGTTTACAGCACCCTTTTTTAAATATACTAAGGTTTTAGATTATTTAGCTAGGCATGAAGAGGATACATGCTTCCTTCAAGAGACTCATGTAGATGATACAGTTTTATCTTACATGAATAAAAAATGTTTAGGTGCTAATATTTCATCTCCGGCTCTCAATAGAAAAAATGGAGTGGCAATTCTTTTTGCAAAACAATGACATGTTCAGGTTTTTAATAAAAGTACCGATTCTGATGGGTCTTTTATTATAGCCAATATTAAAATTGGCAATAAGGTATTCCACCCAATTAATGTATATTGCCTACAAATGATGATTCAGATTTTTGGTCCAGATTTACTGCAGAGTTTCCAAAATTGGGTAGTGTTCCTCTGATCATTGGAGGGGATTCTAATCTTATTTCTGATCCATTACTGGATAGAAATTCCCAAACCAAATGTTGACCTCCATAAGCTTTTCTCTCTCTCAAATCCTTCTTTAAAACTACCAAAATGGTTGATGTTTGGCGTCTACATAATCCTACAGGTAAACAGTTTACTTTTAATTTCTTGAAGTCTAATTTCCTCAATTTCTAATCCCACTATACAGAATATAGATGATTCTGACCATGCTCTAATATCATGCATTTTATCTTGCAACTCCCATCAACATGGTCAAAGTCATTGGTGCGTGAATATCAATATTGTTCTTAAGTACAAAAATAAACCAAAACTTTTGTCTGCAATTCATTAGTATTTTTCATTCAATCCTGAAGGGTCTACATCTGTCACTAAACGATGGGATGAATTTCAACATTTATTAGAGGAGAAACTATTTCCATTATGGCACATGAAATTAAATTATTCAATGCTAAAATTAAAGATTTGGATAAACAGATAGCTACATTTGTACTGTTATATATTACCTCTAATAACATCAACTATAAGGCAAAATTACAGAAACTTTCTTATGAATTAAACTCTATTTTAAGCAGTAGAGCTGGAATGCAAATCTCAAATAACAAAGCTACATTTTGTTTCACTGCCAATAGATCTGGTAGACTTTTGGCTAACTATCTTCGCATAAAAAAGATAAAAGTCAAATTAATGCTATTCACTCTCCAAATGGTTCAATTGCTTTATCGCACAATGATATAATAAAAAAATTTATGAAATATTATTCAGATTTATATAATAAACCGCCTTCTAATGATATAGTGCATATTGATAATTTTTTGGAAGGCTGTGGTTTACCCAAAATCTCACAAGCAGATGAACCTAATTGGATCTTTCTATTACTTAAGAATAAATACCTTCAGCTATTAAATCTCTAAAGTTAAATAAATCACCTGGTCCATATGGTATTCCTGTGGACTTTTATAAGGAATTTTCACCTCACCTTTCAGCGCATCTGCTTTCTTTGTTTTTTTATTTTAGTAATAGCTGGTCTACTTCAGGGCCATTGTTGGACATGGCCGTTTTTGCTGGGTCATCCCTAAACTTTTTGCCTTTCTCCCCGCCTTAGTTCTGACATGGTGTTGGTGGTTTTAGGCCTCTGGGCACTTTAGCACTGCTGTCCACTGTAAAGTGCGTGCGCTCTCTGTGTTATATTTGGTAAGATTGGCCTGCCCTCCTATAGGAATGCATTGGGGATTCCCTGATCATTGTGTCAGTGTTAATTCCTGATATGAGAGGAAGAGCGTGGTCAAGTTTAGGATATTTGGAATTGTAATAATAAATGCTGCACAATGGTGTGTGCAGATTTATTATAACTATTTTAGAAATACCACTTTTAGAAGTTGGAATTTCTGTGTGCTATCTGTCTGCCTACCTGATGTGAATTGCATCTCTGGCTTTTGAGTGACAGGGGCTGGGAGGTGTGTGGCTCCAGTAGGGGCAGGGTGAGTCCTCACTAGGCTGAATGGAACATCTGCATTGGGAGTAGTGGGAGGAGTATCCCCTACCCTGAATAGATCTGTATTCCACAGGGGGCGGAGACAGCCTGTACAATGCTGGCTCCGCCCTCTGTGATGTGTCTGATTACCGAGCTCCCATCTGACCAAAGGGAAGAGGAGCCTAGTAAACAAAGTGCTTAAATTCCCCCCTGAACCAGTTGTATCTGGTTCCCCAAACCCTAGACTGCAAACAAAGGAGAGAAGTGGCATAAATGTAGGGGCTGTGACCCCATCTTTGGTGTGCTGATCCTGAATTTCTGGGGCTTGCTGCTGCTGGGGCCTAGGAGGAACCATCATGGGGTCTTACCTCCCTGCTGGAGGGCCCTGTGAGCTGGCCTCCCTGGGCCCCGCTATGCCCCCTGGACCTACAAGAACTTTTTGCTTGGATTTATTCTTTTTCAAGCAGGACTCTTGCTTCTAGTACCTCGTGAGTGCTTTCTTTTAATCTTCCCAAGAGGAAGAGCATGGGCTTGTTAGAGGGAATCCCCATCATAGGGATTCCCCCGTGATGCCTTGCGAGCGGGAGCCCACCCTGCATATTGGATATTTAAATTGCGGGTTCCCACCCCTTTTAATCTTTATTTTTGCCCGTGTCCACCCAGCCTTTTGCTTTTTTTTTAATGTTGGGTGCCCACCCCGCTTGTGTGCTTGTTCCGGCGGGTGCCCACTCGCCATTATCTTTAACTGAAGTGGGAGCCCATCCCGCGTTTCACCAATGAGGCTCAATCCAAAGTGAATGTGACCGGCTGGCGGCTGCCAATTGCAGCGCTGCCAGAGAGGAAGTCAGGCAACGTGGTGCCTGACATGGGGCTGAACTTCCACATCAGCGAGGGAAGACCCGCATCCACAGAAGAGCAGGAAGAGCCTTGTCTTCACCCCAGCACCAGAGAACTCCCTGCAGCAGACCGTGTTTCTGCCTACAGAGTCCAGCGAGAGAAGAGCCTCCCCAGCATAACCCGGTGCCAAAGGGGATGTGGAGAGGAAGGGCCATTCGGATTTGAGGCGGGGCTATCATGAGCGGAGAGAGCCTCGAATGTTGCTGACTCGACGAGAGGAGCCCAGAGAGTCCCGGTGAGTGGGGGCTCCAAGTGCACTGCCTATTCCATTAGTGGACCCGCCCAAGAGCGGGCTGCTCCAACTAGGGGGCATATTTGTTTTTAGAGGGCCCAGAGGGGCCTGTGCCCCTTCCAGTTGGCCATTCTTACAGCTGACCTGCCTGCAAGAGGGCAGCTGCACCGATGGGGGCAATTTGATTTAGAGAGCACAGTCATGCCAGGGCCCCTTTACTTTGTTTACAGCTGCCCCGTCTGATAGAGGGCAGCTGCAACGTTTCAGCATAGTTGTTTATAGAGTCCCATTTGGGCTCTCAGGGCACAGTCGGTGCCAGTGCCTAATTTCCTTCACAGATGCATGGCACTTAGCGGCAGCTACAATGTTTAGGCCATCATTTATTTGGGGGCATTTTGATTGGGACAGGAGTTGGATACACTCCTCTTCCCCAGCGCAATTGCACACTTTTGATGTTGCTGCATTGGCAGCCGCCCTGACATTGTGGACATAGGGCATTTGAGCCCTATGAGAAGGCCAGTTGGCCAGGGGGACTGTGTTAGGTTAATAGGTTGCCATGCCCTAATGTGATTTATGTGGTACGCAGGAAATGTGATATAGGTACTGTGATTTATGCTCCCTGATTTATGCCTCTAATGTGGTTTATGATTATGAGGTTTTGCATGCTGTGTTTATGTTTATGAGGTTATCCTCTACTGTGATTAATGCCTCTAATGTGGTTTATGTTAGGAGGTTATTTGCATTCTGTGGTTTATGCTTGTGAGGTTAGTCTCTAGTATGATTTATGCCTCTAATGTGATTTATGAGTAAGGTGTTATGGTCTAATATGTTTATTGTTATGAGGTTGGCGCATAATGTATTTTACGCCTGATGTGATACTGTGCATAATATGATTTGTGTTGCAGGATATAATGCTGAGTACAGTGTTTGCCAGTAATTACTGTTTGGGTTCCATGTTTATTATTGGTTCTACATTTACTATTTTCACATTGTGATGGTTCTGACAGTGGCCCAATTGGCCCTGTCAGGTGTATAAAATCTTATAAATATTGCCTAGCGCCAGTTGGCACAGTGTATATTGTGTGATTACTATTCCAATGTGTTTATGATAATAAAAAAGGTTAATTTTATACATAACTTTGTGGAGCTCCTATTGTGGTGTGCTTAGTATGTTGTTGCTGTGTGTGTGTTGCACAAACGTTTTACACACTGCCTCTGGGATAAGCCTGACTGCTCAAGCCAAACTACCAAGGAGGTGAGCAGGGGTTATCTTCAGCGTGTAACTCACTTGCCCTGACTAGAGTGGTGGTTTGTGTCTGGCTTTGGTGCAAGCCTTAGCCAACCAGAAATCCTATTTCTAACAGTCGTTCTCTGAAGCTCTGATTATAGTCCTCCAGAAACCGGATAAAGACCCCTCTCTGGTTACAAATGATCACCCTATGTCTTTAACCCCTTCGCCGCGGGGCTAATTTCCCCATGGCGCGGTGGGGAGCGGGGCCGCACGCGGCGCCACAGTACTCATGACGAGTTCAGATCGTCATGAGGCACAGTGTCATGACGAGCTCCGCCCACTCAATGGAACGCCCCGCACAGGAGGGGAATTATCCCCGCGTTGGCGTTCCACAGCAGTTATGACGAGCTCAGCTCATCAGGAGCGCAGCTCCACTGTGCCTCATGACGAGCTGAGCTCGTCATAAGTGCAGAAGGAGTTAATCAATCAAGATTGTAAACTGCATTCTAAAATTATTGCGACTAGATTAGTTATTGTAAGTTCTCATATTATATATGTGGACCAGTCTGGCTTCATGAAAAATAGGCATTCAACAAATATTACTAGACTATCATTTCATGCAATTGATGCTGGACCATTACTGCTAATTCCAGCTGGAGTTCTAGCATTAGATGCGGAAAAGGCTTTTGATAAAATGTATTGGCAATACCAGTTTTGCACTTTGTCTGCTTTCAAGTTTTGTTCATTGTTTGTTCGTATGATTTTAGCTCTCTACTCTAGTCCGTCTGCCAAATCTTTCATTAATGATCGACTCTCCCATACATTTCTCCTTTTTAGGGGAACAAGGCAAGGTTGCCCATTGTCCCCTTCACTTTTTCTTATTGCGCTTGAACCCCTATTAATTGCTATTAGAAATTGTATAGAAATTGAAGACCTTCAGTTAAACAATGTCCCTATTAAAACGTCAGCATATGCTGATGATATTCTTTTATATATTACTAACCCAGAAACTTCCATATCTCCATTATTGAATGTAATTGATATGTGTTCTAAGATTTCAGTCTATAAGTTTAGCACTCACAAAATGGAATGTTTTCCCTTAAATATTCATTGTTCACCTGATATGCTCACTAATAAAGATATTGTTTGACAAAAAGATAAACTTAAATATCTAGGCATATTACTTGCTAATAACATGCTGACTTTGAATTTTGAATCTACTTTGGCTTATATTAAGGATACTTTTCAAAAATGGTCCTCCTTGTGTTTATCTTGGTGGGGAAGATTGGATGCAATTAATTTAAAATGATTATGGCTCCTAAACTGTTTTATCTTTTTTCAATGACACCTGTTTAACTACCTCTTAATTGCTATAAGACCACTGACAAATATTTTTCTAAATTTATTTGGAATAACAAATCTCCTCAGTTAGGTTATAAAACACTGGTTTCGAAATTTTGAACCTAATAATTCACTTTCATGGCTTCATATTCAACTAAATTTTGCATCACCCTTTCCTTTAATTGCTTTAATTACAATGTCCAATTTTTCTGCTTTATTAAAGAAATCAGTAATGTTGAAGTCTACTAAATTGATTTTACATGATTTAGATTCTGTTTTCCAGTGTTCTAGTTCAAATACATTGAATTTAACATTATGGCATAATCCATCATTATAATTAGCTGGTCACACAAATTTTTGGATTTCATGAATAAAATCTGGTATTTTTTATTTGAAAGAGATTTATTATAATAATGCCTTTTTAAGCTTTGGTGAATTAAAACAAAGATTTAATTTGCAACGGTCAGATATTGTTAAATATGAATTGCTCTGTAACTCTATTTTTGATTCCTTCCCAAATTGCTTTCCTTCAATAGTTTCTTCTGATTTAGATGTGCATCTCCAAACGATTGCATCTTCATCCCATGTAGTGTCATTATTATATAAAAAGTTAAAGAATTCTGATGGGGGTAACATAAATTTTCTTTCTACCTTTTGGAATACAGAATTAGATTTGTCCTTATCTTTGGATATATGGAGGAACATTTGGTTGAACACTGTCTCGGGATGGTTGCCTGTAACGTTATATCAAACTAATCTCTTTATACTTTTTAAGTATTTATGACCCCCTTAAAATTATATAATGCAAAACTTTAAAATTCGTCCACGTGTTGGAATTGTTCTTCAACCCCTTCGGTGCTCATGACGGAATGGTTCCGTCATGAGCACCGGTGCTCCTGTGCTCATGACGGAACCTTTCGATCATGAGAACAGGGGCACTAAATCCCTCTGCTGCAGACAGCAGAGGGATTTCCCTTTTTTTTTATTGGTCTCTGGAGGAGCTTCCCCAACCTCCCAAGGCCAATTTGCATTTTCATTGCAATGCCGATCATGGGCATGGCGCGCTGACGTCATTGCAATGAAAATGAAACTGAAATGAGCCAAGAGGCTCATTTCAGATTTACTTTCTATGTGCTATCTCAGCCTCCTGAGCGCGTAGAAAGTCAGGAGAGGTATCGTTAGAAGAGGGAGAATCTCCCCTTTTCAATGGTACCCCTCACTAGTGGATCCCGGCTTGGGGATTGCCCCAGGAGGGCGATCCCCAAGCAGGGATCTACCAACTAGGCACCAGGGAGGGGGCAGCGGCCCCTTGGGCAAGGGCCTTTGCTCCCCTATATTATTTTGGGCAAATGTAGTCCCCAATATGCCCCCCCCCGGGGGGGCAGAAAGCCCACTAGATATGAGGGATTTTTGTTTATATTTTTTTAAGGGGTGGGGGCTGCCCAATATGGCCATGCCAATGCCCCCACCCCGGCTGTAAAATCTTTTTTTGAAAATTCCAGTCCAATAGATAGCAGGAAGCCCACTAGAAACCAGGGATCCATTTTATTATGTTAAATAGGGGTGGGGGCTGCAAAATATGGGCATGTCAAAGCCCCAAACTCCCCACACAATAACAGTCTTTCTGCCCCCCCGGGTGCATATGGGGTGGTATCCCCCAATCTGCTCCCCCAGGGGGGGCAGAAAGCCCACTGGACACCAGTTTTTTTTTTACAAATAATTTAGGGGTCAGGGCTGGCAAAGATGGGCATGAAAATGCCCCAACCCCTCCCCCCCACAAAATTCCAGTCTTTTTGCCCCCTTGGGGGGCAGATGGGGGCAGCAGCCCCCAATGTGCCCCATGCGGGCAGACAGTACCCTAGACATAAGGGATTCTTCTTTTTATAGGCCCGGGGTGGGGGCTGCACCTACCCCCCAAAGAAAACTAAAGACTTGCTGCCCCTCCAGGAGGAAGATGGGGCAATAGCCCCTGATCTGCCCCAGCGGGGGCAGAAAGCCCACTAAGCACTTGGGATTTTTTTTATATAGTTAGGGGTTGGGGTTGCCTAGAATGGGCACGCCAATGCCCACGCCCCCAAAAAATATGCCACAGCCTTTCATTCCCCCAGGATGCAGATGGGGGCAGTAGCCCCTGATCTTCCCCCAGGGGGAGGAAGAAAGTTGACTAGGCGCCAGGGATTATGCTGGCTTTTCTATTAGTAGTGGTGGGGGCTTCACAGAATGGGGATCCCAATGCCCCCCCAAAAAGAATAGCCACAGTCTTTCTAATCCCCTTAGGGGCATATCAGGGCAATAGCCCTCGATTTCCCCCCTCCCCAGAGCAGAAGAAAGCCCACTAGGCATTGAATTTTCTTCAGGATGTGCCTACCTTTGGATTGTGGGCCCTAGCACAGCTGGAAAATAGGGAAACCTAGCAAACCCGTACATTTTTTAAAACTAGACATCAACGGGAATATAGTATGGGGTGACTTGTGTGCCTCTTACCATGTTCTGTTACCTAGAATCCCTTGCAAACTTCAAACTTTGGCACAAAACCCACATTTTCCTCACATTTTTGTGCTGGAAAGTTGTGGAATCTGCTGGATCCACAAAATTCCACACACACTGCGTTCCTAAAAGTCTCCCAGAAACAAATGGTACCTCATTTGGGTGGGTCGGTCAAGTACCCGCGACAGGCAAAGGCCCAAAACCTAGTGAGGAGACATCAAAATTACCTATCACAAACCAACCTGGTTTTCAAGGGGGTGTCATGAGTTTTTGGCCCAGGGCTCAGCGGCTATCTAGGAAAACCTACCAAATCCACACATTTCTGAAACTAGACACACGTGGGATTCCAGGGAGGTATGGCTTGCATGGATCCCACAATGTTTTCTTACCCAGAATCCCCTGCAAACCTCAAAATCATCTGAAAAAAAACACCTTTTCCACACATTTTTGTGTGGGAAAGTTGTGGCATCACTGGGCTGACAAAAATTTCCTACCACCCAGCGTTCTCCCAGGTCTCCCAATAAAAATGGTGCCTCACTCGTTTGGGAGACCCAAGTACCTGAGAGGGCAAGGGCCCAAAACGTATTTAGGCGACATGAAAATTGCCTATCACAAAACAACCTGGTTTTGCAAGGGGGTCACCTGGGTTTTTGGCCAAGTGTTTGGCAGCCACCTAGGGAAACCTACCAAACCCACACATTTCTGAAAACTAGACACCCGGGGGAATATAGGGAGGTATGGCTTGCGTGGATCCCCCAAATTATGTTACCCAGAATACCCTGCAAACTTCAAATTTAACAGAAAAAAATTATTTTCTGA
>NW_028251230.1:0-76295 GCF_964263255.1 Lissotriton vulgaris
TTAAATATATATATATATATATGTGTGTGTATGTATATATATATATATATGTGTGTGTGTATGGATATATATATATATATATATATATATATATATACTAGCTTACCCGTCGCGCGTTGCTGCAATCTCAGAAGAAATGTAATGTAAGGAAACTTGTTATGATAACATTCAATTTACATTGTGTCATTTTTATTGAAACTTACTCATTTTAATATAGAAAACATTTTAAATGTTGTTTTAATTCTGTTTATTTATTCGAGTGCTTGTGGATACACTGTATTTTTTGTTTTTCCCTCTGGTGCGTACATGAATAAATGAGAAGGTTTTCCGACGTGTGAGCTGGCCACATACAGTTGTCCATGTGAGAAGCACGGATTCTCCAAATGTAGTCCACACACTTGCAGCGATTGTCCTTGTGCTTTGTTGATGGTCATTGCAAAAGCGAGTCGCACCATAAACTGTAAACATTCAGTATTGGAAAGATTATGAGGGCCCTGGGAGTCCGGGGGGCGATATATAACAATTTTCTTTTTTTTGCCAGAAACCTTCGCGGGAGTGTACTCAACAACTTTTAACAATTAATTATTATTTTTTTTTGCCAGAAACCTTCGCGGGAGTATACTCAACAACTTCCCAAAGTTTCATGGTGATCGGATGAATGGTGTAGTAATGCATAAAGGACAAACAGACATACTTTCGTTTTAATATAGATAGAAGATATGTATATATGTATATATATATATATTCACTGAAAAAAACCATAGGTTTCACACCAGTTATAGTTAGCTGGAAATTTTACTGACATAAAACCATTGAAATTCCCACGTTATAGTTAGTTGGACTCACTATAACTTGCGCGTGTAATACACTGCTGATGACATCACATATTACATCACTCATGACATGGTCAGTGACATCACTCATGACATCACTGATGACACCATCCTTGTGACAAAGTAACAGACCTCCTTTCAGTGTAATGTAACCCTTGAAACACATAGTCAAAAAAAGAAACTCAAATTTTCGGAAAAAAAGAGATATCCATACCAGTTACAACCAATTCAGTATTATCACCATCTATATACACATCCACTCATTCATCAATAGTTCTATATAGTCACTCATACATATACTCACTCATCATATGTAGTGATACACCTATACATCCTGTTACACACCGACAGTCATCAAAAAGTTACTCACACACATACTCACACATGCAAATAAACTATTGAACATCCATGTATTTACATATACAGCTATACACACACTACCACCTTATTTCTAAGGAAACTTACACATACTTACTCTCTTAAACAATCACTTCTAGAAACACATACTTATTTAAACAAGAATTCTTACAATCTCTCACTCTCACATATACTCACTTATATACATCAATACTCACATATACTACATTAGAACAAATGTAGTTAATGATAAAGATATTAGTGTGACAGTCATTCACTCACTAACACACACATATACACACTCATCCACCCATACAGTCCTGCACAAATGCTGTCTTCAAAACTCATACAAACAGTGAGTCAGTCACCAACCCATGCAGCCAATTATACACAAAATGAAACACTGATACAAACATTTAAATATTTAAACAATACTCGCTAATATATGTATTCACCAAGATACACTTAATAAGCCAGTTAACCAATCATTTTTAAAAAAAAAATATCCATTAAGACACTTATTTAACCATTTATTCTTCCATCGACCTTTACATATACATATATAAAACATATTTATTTTTCAGAAAGACACACATTCACTGGATGGTGTCATCAGTGATGTCATGAGTGATGTCACTGACCATGTCATGAGTGATGTAATATGTGATGTCATCAGCAGTGCATTACACGCGCAAGTTATAGTGAGTCCAACTAACTATAACGTGGGAATTTCAATGGTTTTATGTCAGTAACATTTCCAGCTAACTATAACTGGTGTGAAACCTATGGTTTTTTCAGTGAATTTACTAGGTTTTTTAAATGCTAATTCCTAACTATAACTGGTGTGAAACCTATGGTTTTTTCAGTGAATTTCAAAGGTTTTTAAAATGCTAATTCCTAACTATATATAGGGCCTCAAACCTATTTTTTTTCAGTGAATTTCAAATTTCAAATCTCTATAGGTATGAAATGTAATATTTTTTATAACAAATTTTATATTTTATAATTATGTAATATATATATATATATATATTTTTATTATTTGTTTGCCCCGGTGCGCTCCCGGGGCGCGTACTGATGCGCTCACCGGTAAGCGCAGTGCCATGGCGCGCCCCGGGGCGCGTACCGGTGAGCGTCCCGTTAGCGCTATTGCCGCGAACGAAAACAACATTGTGACGTATCGCGTAGCCGCGTGATGCGTCATATGACGCACAGCGTAAGCGCACCCGGAAACACGCATGTGCATACGATCGCAAAACGTTCCGACGCGCTTACGCTACGCGACCCGGGGCGCGCCCCGCAGCGCGCCCCGGGGCACGCCCCGGGTCACGTAGCGTAAACGCGTCGGGTCATGTGACCTGAAAATAACACTTTTCATTGGTTCACAACACTTTTGGTTTCAAAATGATGAAAGCCCTGCTCATGTGACTTGAAAATAACACTTTTCATTGGTTCACAACACTTTTGGTTTCCAAATGATGAAAGCCCTGCTCATGTGACTTGAAAATAACACTTTTCATTGGTTCACAACACTTTTGGTTTCCAAATGATGAAAGCCCTGGTCATGTGACTTGAAAATAACACTTCTCATTGGTCCAGAACAGCTTTTTTTTCAAAATGATGAAAGCCCCCTCCTTTTTTCTTTATTCTGACTTTGTCCTTTGACTGAGGAAGACCTGTTTTGAGATCTGTCTCTAATATATTCTACTTAAAAATGGCTACATTAGCAGCAGCAGCTGGAGCTTCTGCCCCACCACCACCACCACCACCATCAAAAAGACCACCAGAAGATCACATTGGTGGTCAAGAAGAAGAGGAGGAGGAGGAGGAGGAAGAGGAGGAAGGGTCAAGGCAGTTCCTGAAAGAAGTTCATCAGCCCTACAAACCAAAAGAGCACTTCGTATGGCAGTTCTACAAAATCCCAAGGGGTTTCAAAAAAGTCAACGCTGCGAAGGTGACTTGTTTGATTTGTGATGCAGAGCTGTCCAGGGGGAACCCTAACAGAAAATATTCCTTCGGGAATCATACCATATTTTGGCACATGATCCGTTGGCACCCATTCAACTATTCTGCTGCAGAGGTAAGGGACCTCTGCAGTAAGCTACCCCCATCATCATCTAGACCCTCAACATCAAAAGAACCAACTCTATCGGGTTCAGAGGCAACAGAGACAATGCCTATCATACAACCCAAATTTAACGATTTTAAAATCATGTGCAAATATTGTGGTAAGTTAATTTGGTATGGTGAGCAAAGTGTTAAACTTATCATCTGTGCTGGGGATAACCATAAGTGCCCGAAAAAACCCTAATTTTTTTCAGAATTTTTTTTGCTCCAGTTGAGCCATTTACAATTCCCTGTTTTTTGTTTCTCCCCCAAGAAAATACAAAAAAAAATAAAACTGTTCAGAAAAGCCATAAAAAGTAAAAAATGTTCAAAAAAAATAAAAAAAATATAAAACAACAAAAAGATAAAAAAACAGTTCTTTTCAGAACTACCTCCCATTTATATAAAATGACTTACATTTTTAAACTCTGCCATTCTCTTTTCTGACCGGTGCGCTCCCCGGTGCGCGTACCGGGCGCTCCCCCCGCGCAAATCGAAAAAAAAAATTGTTTTGGCCCGCGGGGCCCTTTTATAGCCCCCACATGAAACCTAGGGGGTCAGGGGGGTCTACTCTGCCCCCTAATGGTCATTTCCCCCATTGTTTTGGCCACCTCTTGTGTCTCGATCCTACCGAGACACAAGATGGCGGCCGCTCTGGACCGTTTGGAATGTTTACCGACACCCGAGAGCCAATCAGCTTTCCGTGCGCAAGTCGCGTAGCGCGCTGGTTCGCGCCCCAGTGCGCATACCGGGGCGGGCTTACAGATATATATATTTTTTTTAACCTAAATTACTCAAAATCCACTGGAGGACATATCTTGAGACATAGCAAAGGCACATCCGGCTACCAGTCCCTACAATTTTGCCAAGTTTGGTGGAAATCCATTCAGCCGTTCAGGCTAAAAGTGAGGTCGACCGCCCTATGGAAATTAACATGGGGAAAACGCTTTTTGGAACCCCCCTTTTGTCTCAGCCCCCGCTTGACGAATCCCCCCCAAACTTTCAGGGAAGGACCAGAGCTCGAAGAGGCCATTTTGAGGACATTTTCAGGCAGATTTGTCAACCGGCGCCAAAATTATTCCAAATAGAATTTTGAGATTTAACATTGAATAAAATCCTAACTATAACTACCTACTGGCGACCGCCAGTAGGCAATATATATATATATACCCACACACACACACATATATATATATATTTAAATTAAATATATACATATATAGTCAAATTCATTTTATTTGATATTATTTCCGGTGGGATGTTATTTTAATTCCAAGACTCCATTATTTTCCATGGGAGCGTGTTGCAGTACCAGTGAGTGGGTATGTGTGGTGTTTAACATACTCGAAGGCTTTAGCTGAAGTACATTTAATGATACCTTTGACCATTTAGGTAGTAGTAACATTAGAAGTGTAGTTTATGAATAGCAATGTGTTCACTCTTGTGTGGGTGGGTGTTTGTAGCAACTGCCAGTCCATAAATCCCTCCTTACTTTTTCTACATTCCTCCCATTTGTGATCAATTTTCCACATTTTTGCACCAATTCCCCTCATCTTTCCCACATTGACTACTAAGGGTCCGATTATGACTTTTGGTGGTGCCGGGGTCGGTAGCCCGCCAACGCCCTGCCCCCACACCATGAAGAATCTCTGCCGCCCGCCAGATTACAAGGGCCAGATGTAGGAGCCCTAATACTGGTCGGTAACGGCCAAATTCGTCCGTTACCGACTGGGATTAGGGTTTCCAGATGTAGGGGGCCTATATTTTAACGAATCTCTAAATTTACCGAATCAGTAAATTTACAGAATCGGTAAAATACCGAATCGGTATATTTACCGATTCGGAATATCCACATGTAGGTGGCACTCCTAAGAGTGCCACAGGCCCTTAAGAATCGGTATTTTACCACCCAATCCTATTGGGTGGTAAAATACCGAATTCAGGTGTGCATGCACATCTGTGCATGCACACCTGTGCAATGTGACACACAGACATGCCCTTAGGTCATGGCAGTCCTAGGACCGCAAGACTCGTAATTAGGACCTTAGTAATTAACTTACATGTGTGGATATCTCCAAATAGAAAAGAACAAGGAGGTGGTGGTGGAGATTTCTAATTGTAGATTTGTGAACTGCATTTTGTAGTAAATAAATAGTACTACTATAGTACCACTTTAGGAACCACAAAATGCAGTTTGTGAATTGGGCCTAGTATGTGTTTAACTTGCAAACTCCAGATAAAACAGGTTTACATTTTTGCTAATAGTTTCAAATTAAAACAAATTGCCTATATTGTTTTAACGTATGTTAATTCAGTCAGTCAGGCAATTCACTTTATTCGGTTTAAAAACAAACCCTAAAAGTATACTATAAAAACATTATTACACAACAAACGAAGAACCATATGTTAATTCATAATGCAATCGAATCTTTCAATAAATCTCGCTAAATCACTTTGCACTTTTTAGTTACCAACTGCAAGTTTTTAAAACTCAACTACTATTTAAAATATTTAACCATCATAGGGAATAGAGCTTTTGAACAGGACTTGCAATCTAAATGTGGTAATTCTTTAGCATTTTGAGATGTCAGTTCAGCTGAAAGTTTGAGTAGATGTGGATTTCCAGGTGTCAGTGTAAATCATTTCAATAAAAGTCTCCGATTCACATAAAGACACAATAATGGTGTCATGATGTTTTCAATGTTTTAAAGTATGCATTGACTACAGCAAATGTTTTTCTGCCATGCTCAACATGCATGGTGTTTGTGCTTCTGGAGAAGAATCCAGTATTTAATTAGTTCATCAGGCTGGAAGCCATGAGAGGTAACTAGTTGGCTGTACTGACAGCTGGAAAAAGAGACCCGCCAGATATTAAAGTCAAACTCCTTGGGTGGTGCAACTGGAGCAATCCCTAAGGCAGATAGGCAGGTCCCTACATAGACGTCCTCCAATGGCAGTTGTCTGATGTTTAGTGAGATGTTAACAATCTTCTTTGCCAGATCTCCAGAGAAGACATAACCAGTTCCAGAACAAAACACTGGATAGAGGTCGCCGGGATACAGCTCCGGAGGCATGTACCATTTACTCTCTGTATTTCGATTGGGGGTATAACCCCTCATTAAATACCCTGTGAAGAAATCCTGCCTAGGAGGCATGTCTGGCTTTAAAAGGTGGTGGACTAAATATTCAGTATTGACAAAGACATCACAGTCAGCTTTCATGACATAGGAGGTATGCGGACAGTATGTTGCCACCCATTTCATGCCCATTATGGTCTTAGTAGTTCAGAGGCAACAGAGACAATGCCTATCATACAACCCAAATTTAACGATTTTAAAATCATGTGCAAATATTGTGGTAAGTTAATTTGCTATGGTGAGCAAAGTGTTAAACTTATCATCTGTGCTGGGGATAACCATAAGTGCCCGAAAAAACCCTAATTTTTTTCAGAATTTTTTTTGCTCCAGTTGAGCCATTTACAATTCCCTGTTTTTTGTTTCTCCCCCAAGAAAATACAAAAAAAATAAAACTGTTCAGAAAAGCCATAAAAAGTAAAAAATGTTCAAAAAAAATAAAAAAAATATAAAACAACAAAAAGATTAAAAAAACAGTTCTTTTCAGAACTACCTACCATTTATATAAAATGACTTACATTTTTAAACTCTGCCATTCTCTTTTCTGACCGGTGCGCTCCCCGGTGCGCGTACCGGGCGCTCCCCCCGCGCAAATCGAAAAAAAAAATTGTTTTGGCCCGCGGGCCCTTTTATAGCCCCCACATGAAACCTAGGGGGTCAGGGGGGTCTACTCTGCCCCTAATGGTCATTTCCCCCATTGTTTTGGCCACCTCTTGTGTCTCGATCCTACCGAGACACAAGATGGCGGCCGCTCTGGACCGTTTGGAATGTTTACCGACACCCGAGAGCCAATCAGCTTTCCGTGCGCAAGTCGCGTAGCGCGCTGGTTCGCGCCCCGGTGCGCATACCGGGGCGGGCTTACAGATATATATATTTTTTTGAACCTAAATTACTCAAAATCCACTGGAGGACATATCTTGAGACATAGCAAAGGCACATCCGGCTACCAGTCCCTACAATTTTGCCAAGTTTGGTGGAAATCCATTCAGCCGTTCAGGCTAAAAGTGAGGTCGACCGCCCTATGGAAATTAACATGGGGAAAACGCTTTTTGGGACCCCCCTTTTGTCTCAGCCCCCGCTTGACGAATCCCCCCCAAACTTTCAGGGAAGGACCAGAGCTCGAAGAGGGCATTTTGAGGACATTTTCAGGCAGATTTGTCAACCGGCGCCAAAGTTATTCCAAATAGAATTTTGAGATTTAACATTGAATAAAATCCTAACTATAACTACCTACTGGCGACCGCCAGTAGGCAATATATATATATATATACCCACACACACACATATATATATATATATTTAAATTAAATATATACATATATAGTCAAATTCATTTTATTTGATATTATTTCCGGTGGGATGTTATTTTAATTCCAAGACTCCATTATTTTCCATGGGAGCGTGTTGCAGTACCAGTGAGTGGGTATGTGTGGTGTTTAACATACTCGAAGGCTTTAGCTGAAGTACATTTAATGATACCTTTGACCATTTAGGTAGTAGTAACATTAGAAGTGTAGTTTATGAATAGCAATGTGTTCACTCTTGTGTGGGTGGGTGTTTGTAGCAACTGCCAGTCCATAAATCCCTCCTTACTTTTTCTACATTCCTCCCATTTGTGATCAATTTTCCACATTTTTGCACCAATTCCCCTCATCTTTCCCACATTGACTACTAAGGGCCCGATTATGACTTTTGGTGGTGCCGGGGTCGGTAGCCCGCCAACGCCCTGCCCCCACACCATGAAGAATCTCTGCCGCCCGCCAGATTACAAGGGCCAGATGTAGGAGCCCTAATACTGGTCGGGAACGGCCAAATTCGGCCGTTACCGACTGGGATTAGGGTTTCCAGATGTAGGGGGCCTATATTTTAACGAATCTCTAAATTTACCGAATCAGTAAATTTACAGAATCGGTAAAATACCGAATCGGTATATTTACCGATTCGGAATATCCACATGTAGGTGGCACTCCTAAGAGTGCCACAGGCCCTTAAGAATCGGTATTTTACCACCCAATCCTATTGGGTGGTAAAATACCGAATTCAGGTGTGCATGCACATCTGTGCATGCACACCTGTGCAATGTGACACACAGACATGCCCTTAGGTCATGGCAGTCCTAGGACCGCAAGACTCGTAATTAGGACCTTAGTAATTAACTTACATGTGTGGATATCTCCAAATAGAAAAGAACAGGGAGGTGGTGGTGGAGATTTCTAATTGTAGATTTGTGAACTGCATTTTGTAGTAAATAAATAGTACTACTATAGTACCACTTTAGGAACCACAAAATGCAGTTTGTGAATTGGGCCTAGTATGTGTTTAACTTGCAAACTCCAGATAAAACAGGTTTACATTTTTGCTAATAGTTTCAAATTAAAACAAATTGCCTATATTGTTTTAACGTATGTTAATTCAGTCAGTCAGGCAATTCACTTTATTCGGTTTAAAAACAAACCCTAAAAGTATACTATAAAAACATTATTACACAACAAACGAAGAACCATATGTTAATTCATAATGCAATCGAATCTTTCAATAAATCTCGCTAAATCACTTTCCACTTTTTAGTTACCAACTGCAAGTTTTTAAAACTCAAGTACTATTTAAAATATTTAACCATCATAGGGAATAGAGCTTTTGAACAGGACTTGCAATCTAAATGTGGTAATTCTTTAGCATTTTGAGATGTCAGTTCAGCTGAAAGTTTGAGTAGATGTGGATTTCCAGGTGTCAGTGTAAATCATTTCAATAAAAGTCTCCGATTCACATAAAAACACAATAATGGTGTCATGATGTTTTCAATGTTTTAAAGTATGCATTGACTACAGCAAATGTTTTTCTGCCATGCTCAACATGCATGGTGTTTGTGCTTCTGGAGAAGAATCCAGTATTTAATTAGTTCATCAGGCTGGAAGCCATGAGAGGTAACTAGTTGGCTGTACTGACAGCTGGAAAAAGAGACCCGCCAGTGATTAAAGTCAAACTCCTTGGGTGGTGCAACTGGAGCAATCCCTAAGGCAGATAGGCAGGTCCCTACATAGACGTCCTCCAATGGCAGTTGTCTGATGTTTAGTGAGATGTTAACAATCTTCTTCGCCAGATCTCCAGAGAAGACATAACCAGTTCCAGAACAAAACACTGGATAGAGGTCGCCGGGATACAGCTCCGGAGGCATGTACCATTTA
Organism: Lissotriton vulgaris; assembly: GCF_964263255.1. Classification (NCBI taxonomy): domain Eukaryota; kingdom Metazoa; phylum Chordata; class Amphibia; order Caudata; family Salamandridae; genus Lissotriton; species Lissotriton vulgaris. The sequence continues at coordinate 9,616 of NW_028251230.1, forward strand.
CTCTCTGTATTTCGATTGGGGGTATAACCCCTCATTAAATACCCTGTGAAGAAATCCTGCCTAGGAGGCATGTCTGGCTTTAAAAGGTGGTGGACTAAATATTCAGTATTGACAAAGACATCACAGTCAGCTTTCATGACATAGGAGGTATGCGGACAGTATGTTGCCACCCATTTCATGCCCATTATGGTCTTAGTAGTCAAGTTCTTGTAGGTGTCTAGATATTCTTGCTGGATGATATCACGATGGTGCCTACTCTCTTCCATGATCGCTTGCTGGAGCTCACTTTCTGGCTGAGCTGCCACGCCCAACAAAAAGATGCGGACAATTTTTATGCCAGGCACCAATTCCTCATTTCCCCATGTTTTTCGAATTGCCTTTCTCTCTTCAATGTAGCCAGGTGCACATGGCACTAGCAGTACCAGAAAAGGACGTTTCTCTTGACATTTGTTGGCTTCATTCACAATGTACTTGAAATAAGGTTCACTTTGGTGCCCAAGGTCTTTGCTGAGGGGGATATTTGGGCTTTTCATCCTCATAATATCCTTAAGCGTTGACAATTTGTGGATTTCAGTCTTCAAGAATGTGCCCTGAAGGTTGGTCTCAATCTTTCCTGACTTAAATTCTTCAACACTATATGATGCTTGGTTTTTGGCCGGCAATGCTCTACCTGAAATATGCTCATAATAGCTGAATAATAGAAATGGGGTGAGCAAACAGATCAGAAGCACAAACCCAGTGAGACAGTGGTGTAGCAGAAATGTTGTCTTCCAGCAGTTCATTGTGATGGACCAAAGACGTCTCATGCAGTAGAGCATGGTGAGATTTTCCACAAAAAGGATGATCCGAGGCTACTCTTCGGAAACACTGCATTTCATCCCCTACAGTCGGTGTTATTCTAGGGAAGCCATCGTCCCTGTGATTATTCCAGGACAATAGTTTTCTGTGGAAAGACTGGGAGAGAGAGAGATATGTAATTAATAACCTCATCATATAGTGTATAAATTGTAATTGTAATGTTTAGTTGAAAATATAAATGTAATGCCGCCGAATGAATGTGTTGCTGACTCTGAAAGCAGGGAACCTTAGTTCCAATTTTCTCATACCCATTTCCCAAAATTGAACAGATTCTGGCAGCCACCTGATGCAATCAATGTGTTTAAGGAGCAAGTCAGTTGCCCACCTCTTACGACCAGCCACCATTTAATCGAACATTAGAATTGTTTACACATATTCGAGAGTCAACCAAAAAGACATATTTAAACAGGGTTACAGTATGGACCGATATAAGCACGACCAAATGATCATCTGCTAGGATGTACTTGTTCGTACCTAAAGAACATGTGCGAAATAGGGTCTAGCTGGAGTCCTACCTGAAATATTGAGATGAAATTAGCTGAATCAATTACACATGTTTTACTATCAGATAATAACGGATATCTGAATGATTTGTTTGTGATGCTGTGCACTACAAATGGCGACCTTTGCTGAGATACTCTTCGATGCCCTGAAGAAGCCTTGTACTGGTGAAACGCTTTGGCTGCGGAATTCTTTGTTTATGCGTGAAACGAAGCACAAATTTAAAAAGCTGCCTTGGAGCCAATGACTGCGACACTGGAGTGGAGAAGGTAAGTACTTTGCTTTTTTAATTTAAAATTGTTTTTTTTGCCCACTGTTAGGCAATGTAAGAAACTCACACTTATTTCAGCCTCAACTCCAGAGCTCTCAATCATGACCTGGTTTCTAACAGTGCCTGAAGGTGGGTCAAAATATTCGCCTGCTCGTCCCATCACTTTCAAATACAAGCAGCCGCCACTGGTCCCTCGCCCAGAAAGTCATCAGCAGCCCTCATAAATACTATGTATTATGCTTCAATGCAAAGTGCAGAGGGGGTTTTCATGAAACTTGTATTCGAGATATACACTTGAATACGAATTCCTATGTGATGACAACCATTAAAGCAATGTAAAATGTGTCATTTCACTTAGATTACATATGTTCTGCATGGAAATAACACAATAATCCGCTTGCCCAATGTCTACTGTTTGCATTGTGTTTCATTTCATTTAGAACTAAGATTTCAAGAAAGGCCAGGTCATGCTCTTTTAGTTGATTGGATTTGCATCAAATGAAAGGCTGTTGGTGCTGGCTCTACCCATTATACTTCCTATGCAGGTTGTATGTCAGCCCAACGCGGGCTATTACCACGCGTGCCATTACAACGCTGTTTTCACAACCCAAGTCGTTATAGTGGAATAGTTTAATTTTCTATTCCAACTCCAGCCCACGTTACAGTAGGGAAGGTGTTGGAATAGAAAATTAAACTATTCCTTGTCCAACAGCGCCCTCAACCTTAGTAATGGCAGCGCGTGGTAATGCCCGCGTTATAAAGGCTGTTCCCCTCCTATGCATGCATTAGCAAAGGGAATGATTCTGTGGAAAGGAAAGCATTTGGTGTATGTCAGAATATATTCTAAATAAAGAACATGCTACAAGATGTTTCACAGCACAAGTACTGACAACCAGAATATAGTGGAGGTAAGTATGGTGCGGATATAAAGTTTTTTATCTCACATCAACACACATTGAGGATATAAATATCATCAGGGTGCATATATATCAAGTTAAGTAATGTAAACCTGCCCTTACCGATTTATAATTACCGCCAAGATACTGTGGTAGGTCAATATTTTGCTTCAGTGTTTTTGTACAGTGACAGTTTAGCAGCTGTGCGAATGCTGCTGCTACGTTGCAGTAAACTTGTGCCAAAATGTTTTTATACTTGTGCATTGTGCACAGGAAAGTATAAACAAGTATTGGCAATGCTAATACTTCTGGTCAATTTTAGGTGGATATTTTCATTGCTGAAATAGCTGTGGGTTGTGTTATATGCATAGACAAAAAGGTGCAAAACCACACATTCAACTAAGCAATTAGTGAAGATTATATCAACATTTCTTGCTGCCGTATTTCCTGCTGATGTCGGTCCAGGGAGGACCGCAACATCGAGTCTGCCCTGCTTTTCACGGCGCCTTGCGAACAGCGTCATTATTCTGCGCCTGGAGGCGCTTAAAATCAGTTGCGGACTCCCGGAGCGCGGGATGCGCGTGGGCGTGCGCGGGCAAAGCCCAGGCCAAGGGCGGGCCTGTCTGTGCCAGTCCGCGACAGGAGGTGACAGGACAGGGCTATCCCCTGACGTTTGGTCCCCGGTAGTCTCTTTGCGTTCATAAGGTTCTATTTTGTTCCCCACTTTGGCCTGACTATCCTGACTGTAAATCGTCAACCCTACGTATCTTCCTCTGGTTAGTTGCTTCAAAACTTTCAAGTCTTTTAAGTCTGCAAAAGCCTGCTTGCTATTTCCTCGCTAGTTATTTGTATTTCGTTTGTAATTTTTGTCTATTGATTTTAATCTTGTTGGTTATAAACCTAGTGCTGTCTTTGCCTAACGTTTTTCTGTACTAAGTGATATGGGGAAAAGGAAAGCAGTGGACTGTTTGGAAGGGGGTTCATTGGAAAAAGGCAAGAAAGTAAAAAGGTCAACCAAACAATTGACGCGTAAAAATAATACCTGCGTCATGAATCACATTGAAAATGTTGTTAGCGATTGCGAGGAGCTTTTATCTGCTCCTCTGGATCTAGACCGTAGTGCTGTAGATGTGCATCATCCCACCCCCCACCCTCTCCATTCTTCCAAATGGCCCCCCATCTATCCCAGAGATGTTCAAAAGATCGCTATTGAAGGGCTCTCCAATGTCAACTAAAGAAGGCATTATGAGTACAGCAACCAATAATTCCAAATCAATAAATACTAAACCAGCTAACTTAAGTCACTCTGAGTCTACAATAGAGTGTACAAATAGATCCCTACCTTGGACCTGAATGAAGTGGAATCTTGTGATTATCAGGGTATAGAAGGAATGGGAGGAGTCACTGCTAAAACTGAAACCTTTACTTGTCCGTGTAAGAACTAATGTACTGACCAGTTTAGCGGCCAGAGAGCAGATCTAAAGACACAGACAAGACAACTTACAGAAACAGTTAGGGTATGATTGATTTGCTTTATACTGGACAGAAAATACACAACTAGCTATTGTAGGTCAGACAGTGGCCCAAGCATCTAAAACTATAGACCTAACAAACGATTGTGCAGATAGATCAACTCCATAGAACAACGAGTATTTAGCGACACACGTTCACACACTGGTCCAACTATTTTCCAGCCTTCTACCTCGAATATACAAGTTAGACAAAGGGGCCCTTGCTCACAACCCATGGAATGTGGCAGAGAACTCTGCGCATTTTCACGATCTGGTCAATGCTCTGGAATATTACCATCTGACAGAGCTATTAACAATGAGAAACTTCTGATTCGCTCCTCAAAATCCCACATTTTCTTGATTAATGTTCCTAAACTTTGCCCAAGTCTAATCAAGGAAGATGGGCAATACTTGATCAATAAATCTACTCAGTGGTTAAGACATGTGCGCAAATGTAGATCCATAATCAGGGAAGGTATATTTTCTGCCAAAAGGCATATATCCATGGGCCCAAAACCTGATTTTGCGTGTCTTACACTTGCAACCACTGACTTTGTAAAGAATTTAGTGGCCTTCGAACTAAGGACATCTCATTTGATTCCAACTAATATCAGGATGAAACTTAAACCCCCAGAGCCATACACAAATTGAAAAACTAGTAATCCAGCCCAAAGATGTAATGAGAATTCTTCCTTACAGAATATAGATTGATGCCTAAGGAACTCTACCCCTTATTACAATCAGTGGCAGAGGTGCATTCCCTGGGGGGGTAGATAAAAACAGCATAGGGTCATCTATCAAATGCAGTAGTATTGGTGGGCATCTCTGATCATCCGGTTCCTGTACCTCAGGCCCAGGATACGGGGCAAGGTACCAAGGAAGACCTATGTAGTGCTACCCACATACAGGAAGCCTTGCAGCTGGCACTTGCCTCCTGGAATATAGTGAGTCTGTCCTCTATGACTACGACACTGGATTGGACTGCTTTTATAGAGACCCAAAATATACTTGTTTTTCAGGAAACATGGTCACTCAATCCAGTCTACCATCATGGTTATTTAAATTATTCAAAGCCAGCTACTGGTGGTCAAAAAGGTAGACCCTCAGGAGAGCTTACCATTTGGGTCAGGCAAAGCTCTTGTTATTCAATTAAGGAAATGTTTATTGACAGCCCAGATATTTTGGCATTACTTCTACGGCCCAAATACCCCTGACAAAGGTATAACTTTACTACTCGTAAATGCCCTTTTTGAATACCGAAAGTCATAAAGTTAGAATTTCATCTCAGTTTCCCTTATGAATCGTGACCTCAGCCCGGAGCTGACTCACCAAGAAAAGTGTAGACAACACAGTGGTGATGTGATGTGAGTTGGCACTTGTATAGCGCGCTACCACTCCAAGGAGCATCTTGGCGCTTAGACTCCTAGTTATCAGTTCGTAGTTTATAACTTTATTCGAATGTTTTAAAAACATCATAAAAGTATACAGTTAAAACATTACATATACATAACAAACAAAATAATTAACAGAGAGAGCTTTGGCATATGGTGTGGGAGTTGCTGCACATAAATTTACGGGAAAACCATACTAAGTCTTGCTCTAATGGATTTCAAAATGAAAGTAGCAGTAAAAAAACATATATCTGGACTTGAAAGTGAGAATAAAAGCCTCATAGCGTTACCTGTAGTATACATGGAGTATTTAAGGAACATAGGCTTAAGATAACAAATACGCTGCGCTTTATACAAAGGACAGAGTAGTAAAAAGTGCGGTGTGCTTTGTTTAGTAAAACCGTCACATGGACAAGGAATAGCTGGGTGAGATTTCATTGTGGGGAAGGCAACCAGGTTATGTACTATACCTAATCTCAATCTTGAGAGAACAAACTGATGAGACTGTCTGTGGATAACATTAAGGTACATGGGTATACCACGACTATCATCTTTCAGTGAGTAATGAAAAGTATGTGTGGAATATTCTCTGGTAGCATTACTTCGTGCATCAGATTTCGCCCCCAGATAATCGTTTTTTAGTTCCTGTTTGCTCAGAGAATTCAAACAGGTGGGGTCATTACATATATCCATGTCAAACAGATCCTTAACAGTTGAGATCACATACTTTAACCATGGGATACTTAAAACTTTATCCAAGAGTAAGCAGTCCTTGATAATGTCTTTGGTAAAGGCGGTTTCCGTCTTGATAAAAATGGATTTCCATACCAACAATGGCCTTAATCCGGTTAGATCGGACAGGTAATCCAGGTCTAGTTCCGAATGGGTTAAAACAGTGGATGCCGAGGAAGGAAGACAAAGCAGCCGTTTGAGGAACTTGTTTTCTACAATTTGCAGGGCCCTAACGTTGCAGTGTCCCCACACCCCCGAACCATACAATGCTATCGAGGTACATCTGTGCTTGTATATAGTCAGCATATCAACAATACGGCGGCTTCCTACTTTAGAGGCAAAGCGGAAGACGCCTAGGGATGCTTTCCCCATTCTGGCTTTGACATTTATCTCCTCTGGGGCCCACGATCCTCTGTCATTAAAAGTAACACCCAAATAACAAAAATTGGTAACAGTCTCAATATGGTTTTCCTTAAAAGAAAAGGGTTTAAAAAGTTTCAGCTTTTTACCACACACCATGACAAAGGTTTTGGAATTATTGATTTTAAGTTTCCTTCTCTGTATAAAATCATAAAACCCGTCCATCAGTTTTTGGAGGCCTATAGGAGTCCTGGAGAGTAGGACAGTATCGTCGGCATAGAGTAATACCGGTATGGGAGTGCCTCCTACTTGGGGGGCATCAGCATGGATTTGCTTTAGTTCTTGCTCAACCGAGTTAATGAAGAGCGAGAAAAGCAACGGGGCCAATACACATCCCTGTCGGATACCAGATCTTACTCTAATCTTTCGTGTGCACTCCCCCGCTGGACCATAGCGAATTTGGGCAGATAAATTAGAATAAAGTGTGGCTAAAAAATGAATAATGTCAGGGGGGGCTCCCATACCCAATAAAGTTGACCATAACAAAGCATGGTCAACCAGATCAAATGCGCTAGAAAGATCCGCGAAACACAAAAATAAAGATCCCGGTTTGGCCTTGGTATATTTCCCTATTAAAAGGTTCAAGTTGATACATTGTTCAATCGTACCAAGGCCCTTTCTAAAGCCATATTGGGATGGGGCAAGAATATGATTATCTAAGGCCCAATCTTCCAAACGTGCTAACAGGACCCTACTCAAGATTTTTAGTGAGGAATCCAGAAGGGAGATAGGGCGGTAGTTCTTAGCCTCTCCTCTATCCCCCTTCTTATAGATTGGGATAATGATGGATTCACCCCAGGTAGAGGGGGCCCTGTTATCCATAGCGGCGTTAAAAGCTATGGTCAATAATGGACTCCAAAGGGCTGGATCGAATTTATATAGGTCGATTGGTACCCCATCTGGGCCCGGAGCCTTTCCCCCTTTACTATTCATTATTGCCATATCCACCTCGTGGATCGTGATTCTCGGGATTTCAACTGGGGTAATATAATTAATATAAGAATTATCATTAGGTTCTCCAGTTGGGTCAAAGATCCCTGTGAAGTGTGACACCCAGCCATCTTCGCTAACTTGGGCGGTAAGAACTGGAAATTCCTCTTTTTGGAGGAATGGGCTATTGATGGTACTCCAAAACAGCTTGCTGTCCCGGAGGGCTGCAGCTTTGCTCAGATCTTCCCAGGCTATTTCTCTTAGTTCTTGTTTCCTGAGTTTTAGCTCATTTTTGTAATTAGCCCTCAGGGATGTGACTGCTTCCCTGTCTCTGGGGGTGGTGGAGAGGGCAAGTTTAAGGGCTTTTAGTGCCCTTGTGCATGCTTGGTTAAACCAACCCTGTGTATCCCGTTTAGTTTGGGCCTTCTTGGTGGTAAGGGTTTGCTTAGTTATGGCACCCAATTTCTCAAAGTTATTTACGGATTGTTCTGGTGGGGCTTCAGTATCAAGGCAACTAAGTATCGTATTTAGGCCAGCTTTCACAACACTACGGTGTAGATTCTCTGATTTTTCCCCACACCACTTGATGCGTGTCCCATTTGGCCTACAAGGGATAATGTCATCAACAACCTTACCGGAAAGTACATTCCTAGAGAGCTCACAGTATATGATCATAGTAAGAGCATTGTGGTCACTCAGACCGAGGTCTAAGATCTGTGGGACCGAACAATGGGGAGCTAACCGGTTGGAGATGAGCAGAAAATCAATGATAGAGGTAGTATTTCTCCCCGTGAAGGTGGGGGCCAAGTTACCCTCATTATCAGGGGCATGTTGGTGAATTGATACATCAGACTTTAGCATCAGGTTGTTAAGGGAAGTACCGTATGGAGAGTGTAGAAAGTGTAGTAGATTCTCCCCGTTGTCCCCATCGTATCCACATGTAGTTGAGTAGGAGAGGGGGCAAGTTCTGATGTTAAAGTCTCCCCCCAAAACAATATCATAGGATATAGCCGATTTGCAGAGAATAGAGTCCATAACAGATTCAAGTTCATCTACAACAGTAGTACTGGAAGGGTCAAAGATGTTATTGTAGTGGTTAATCAATAGTAAATTTCTGTCCCTACCGACCAATATTTCCAGGATTTGCGAATGGGACCCCACTATATGACTTTCCCTTACATGTATAGGGAGGTGTACAGATAATAAGATCAGTAATCCACCTTTGGCCCTCCCCATTACAGATTCTACCGCATTACAGTTGTATGAAACAAAACCATCATAAAAAATATCTTCCACTGACCACGTTTCTTGCAGACATAGAATGTCAAAGTCCATAATGTGCTCCCTCCAACCCAGGGCTGAAGCTTTTTGCCGCCACCCAGCAATGTTCCAACTCGCCATTGAATATCCCTTTGACCTTGGGTCCTGTACTGTATTAGTGTGGATAAATGGGATGGAAGGTGTAGTATGGGCCATATCGGGAGGAATCTGGTCCGGTTCGGTGGAGATAGCTGGGGTAGGAAGGGTGGGAAGGGTTTTCAAGCATTGGGTTGGTAATTTAACCGTAGGTAGGGCTTCAGTGTTAGCTGGAACATGGGTCGGCTCCAGGGAGGAAGAGACGGGGTGTAGTCAGTCGACTCCCTCTAAGCCTTCTAAGCAACCAAAGCGGTTGTAATCCGTAAAGGGATGGAATTGGGGCACGTATTGGGGTTGTCTAGGTGGTCTGGCATCGTATGCTCGTTGCCTGCCCCTCCGTTCCACAACGGTCCAGTCCCCTTTTCTCGGGTGGTGGCGAAGGTTAGTTGGTGGAAAAAAATAAGAAACTGGAAGGGTCTGGATGGTTGAATCGAAGGATCTGTTAAAGCCTGCACATATGTGGGATACTGTACGGGGGTCTCTGAAACTAACGATTAGGCAGTCACCATTGATGTTTTTAGGGGTCTTGCCTATCCAGGGAACCCTCCTGACCATAATAATTTTGTTGTGTAAGTGGGCCGGGAGGGGTCTATTCCAGTTAAGCCATTTGATTACCTTGCTTTTCAGGGTGCTAAAGGTTTCTGACTCCCCTGTTTCTAGTGGTGGTACTCCAGCTAGGATGACAGTAAACCGATTAGACTCTGGTGGAAGATCAGGCCGTCTAGGTCTAGGGGTATTGTGTACCTCATTCGGGGGTCCCTGGTTTCCCTCAGCCATATGGACTGATGAGTTAGATTGACTTGGTTGATGACTCGCCACGTTCTCGGCAGTTGAATTACTGGGCATAGAGGGAGTTGGTAAGCAGGTATTCAGTGGGGGGATATTTAGTTGGTTCGGGTTCGGGTTACGAGGTGCTGGGATCGAAGGAGTTGGAATAGTAGGAGGGATATATTGACACTGGGGGTTACTAAGGGTGGCTAAAATGGAGGCAGTTGTTTTCTCTACGTTGGATATTCTGGAATATAACCTATCCAGTTTAGCCTCTAATGGGGATATAATTGATTTAAGTAAAGCCACGGCCCATTCCATGGATATTTCTCTACCCGGGGGGGAGACATCATGGGGGTTAGTAGTGGTCTGGGGTGGCTCCCCCCGCACCTTGGCTGATTTTACAGACCTTCCCGTTTTAGTTTCTTTCTTGTTATACACTCTTTTCCGTTTCCTAACTGCACCCTCTCTCTCCCCTTGGCTCTTATTTTCAGTAATGCTCACTTCAAAGTGGGATGAAAGGGAAACATTATTGCTTATAGGGACACAGTTAATGTCAGCCACAGTGTCGATTGTGGTAGCCAGGGTAGCCAAGGTGCCAGGGTCTTCTCTAGGCGGGGATGTCACCTCCATAATAGCAGACTGGTCGCTATTTCTATTGGGCGTTTTGGCGTTAGCAAGGGGTCCTATGGATGAGCGTTTAAGAGAAATGAGTTCAGTTGACAAACGCTTTTCCAGGATGACTATCTCCTTGTCTGTGATATTATTGGCCCTTATGAGGAATTTCTCCATACCTCCGGCGGTTGACAGGCTTCCGGTTAACGAGGATTTGATCCTGTTGTCTCTACCAGCCATTGCCCTTAAATAAAGAGACTCGCACAGATTAGAGGGATGGCCCGGTCCGGTCTCTCCGGGTCACGAACGGCCACAAACGGTCCCGCCCTTGTCCCGGGCTTCTCCTGGCGCCCTCCCGCGCGCTCCCGCTAGCGGGTACTGGCTATCCCTTATGTAGATGGTCCGTTGATTTGCAGGCGGGGCGTGGTGGACAGGGAGAGCGGCCAGGTGTTGGTGGGCGGGCGCGGTGTGCAGAGGCTTCTGGTCCTAGTCAAGTCAAGTCAAGTCATAAAATTTATATAGCGCACTACCTACCCAGAGGGTTTCAAGGCGCTTAGGAAGGGGAGGAGGATTATTTGTCAAATATCCACGTTTTAAGCTGCTTTCTGAACGCTAGGTGATTCTGGGTGAGGCGAAGGTAAGCGGGGAGTGAGTTCCATGTTTTGGCAGCCAGGTATGAGAAGGATCTGCCTCCCATGGTGGTCTTGTTGATGCGAGGTACAGTGGCGAAGGCTTGGCTGGAAGAGCGAAGTTGGCGGGAGGGGGTGTAGAAGGACAGTCGAGAGTTGAGGCAATCTGGTCCGATGTCGTAGAGTGATTTGTGTGCGTGGGTAAGCAGACGGAAAGTAAACCTCTTATTGACGGGAAGCCAGTGGAGGTCTTTAAGGTGACCAGAGATGTGTTCATTGCGTGGGATGTCTAATATGAGCCTGGCTGAGGCGTTTTGGATTCGTTGTAGTTTCTTCTGGAGTTTAGCGGTGGTACCTGCGTAGAGGGTGTTTCCGTAGTCCAGTCGGCTCGTGACTAGAGCGTGGGTGACTGTTTTCCTTGTTTCGGAGGGGATCCAGCGAAATGTTTTTCTGAGCATGCGAAGAATGTTAAAGCAGGAGGAGGATACGGCGCTGACTTGTTTGTTCATTGAGAGTGAGGAATCCAGGATGACGCCAAGGTTCCGTGCGTGGTCTGTCGGGATGGGTGCATTTCCGAGGGCTTCCGGCCACCAGGAGTCGTCCCATGCAGAGGGGGATTTACCTAAGATGAGGACTTCTGTTTTGTCTGAGTTCAGTTTCAGACGGCTTTTTTTCATCCATTCGGCGACTTCTTTCATTCCTTCGTGTAGGTTAGTTTTGGCGGTGCTGGGGTCCTTGGTGAGAGATAGGATCAGTTGAGTGTCATCCGCGTAAGAGATGATGTTGAGGTTGTGTTGGCGGGCGATGGCCGCGAGGGGGCTCATGTATACGTTGAAGAGGGTGGGACTGAGTGAGGATCCTTGTGGTACGCCGCAGATGATTTCAGAGGCCTCGGACTTGAATGGTGGGAGGCGGACTCTCTGGGTTCTTCCGGTGAGGAACGAGGTGATCCATTCAAGTGCTTTTCCTTGGATTCCGATGTTTCTGAGGCGTTGTAAAAGGGTGCTGTGGCAGACTGTGTCGAAGGCTGCAGAGGGGTCGAGGAGGATGAGGGCGACTGTGTCTCCATTGTCCAGTAGAGTTCGAATGTCGTCTGTTGCTGCGATGAGGGCGGTCTCAGTGCTGTGTTTGGCTCGGAAGCCAGATTGTGAGGGGTCGAGTGATTTGTTGGCTTCGAGGAAGGCGGCGAGCTGGTTGTTGACAGCTTTCTCGATGACTTTGGCCGGGAATGGAAGAAGCGAGATGGGGCGGTAGTTTTTGAGTTCGGTGGGGTCTGCTGTTGGTTTTTTCAGAAGGGCGGTGAGTTCAGCGTGTTTCCAGTCTTCTGGGAAGGTAGCGGAGTTGAAGGAGCAGTTGATGACGTCTCGGAGGTGCGGAGCTATGACGGAGTCTGCTTTGTTGAAGATGTGGTGAGGGCATGGGTCTGTAGGGGATCCAGAGTGGATGGAATTCATCAGGCGGATGGTGTCCTCAGTGGAGATTGGGTTCCAGGCTATAAGGGTGTTAACGGGGGGAAGATGGTCAGCTGATGGTAGGGTGGGTTGGCTTCCGGGTTGGTTGTCAAAGCTGTTGTGGATGTCAGCAATCTTGTTGTGGAAAAAAGAGGCTAGGGAATCGCAGAGGGTTTGAGAGGGGGTGATGTCGTTGGAGTTGACCGAGGGGTTGGAAAATTCCTTGACGATGTTGAAAAGTTCCTTGCTGTTGTGGGCGTTGTTGTCGAGTCGATCCTTGAATGCTGTTTTCTTGGCTTTTCGGATCAGTTGGTGGTGAGTACGGATGGCGCTTTTGAAGGCGTCCTTGGTGCTGGTGGATGGGTCTTTTTTCCAGGCCTTTTCAAGGGAGCGGCAGAGTTTCTTGGACTTCTTGAGGTCATCGTTGAACCATGAGGCCTTCTTGATGCCAAGTTTGTGTTGACGTTTTTTCAGTGGTGCTAAGGTGTCGGCGGTGTTGGATAACCAAAGGGTGAGGTTGGAGGCGGCTTCGTTGGCGTTAGAAGAGAGGGCGGGGGAGGTTTGAAGGAGCGATGTGGAGATCTGCTCCGTGGTGATTTTGTTCCAGTTTCTTTGTAGAGTTGGTTGGAGGTGGATGATGGGTTTCGGCTTGTTGTAGGTGAAGTGAACGCAGCTGTGGTCAGTCCAGAGGAGATCCGTAGTGTGGCTGAAGGAGACATGGTTGCTGGAGGTGAAGATGGGGTCGAGTGTGTGACCTGCGATGTGGGTGGGGGAAGTGACCAGTTGTTTAAGTCCGAGGTTGGTGAGGTTGTCCAAGAGGGTGGCGGAGTTGCGGTCGTTGGTCTTTTCAAGGTGGAAGTTGAGGTCTCCCAGAAGGATGTAGTCTTTGGAGGGGAGCGCGTGTGGGGTGATGAAGTCTGTGATGTCTTCACTGAATTTTGCGCGGGGTCCTGGTGGTCTGTAGAGGAGGGTGCCTCGGAGTGTGGTTTTGGGGTCGATGTGGATCTGGAAGTGAAGGTGTTCGGAGTTAGCGAGGTTGGCGTCAGAGCTGGTTGAGATGCGGATTGATTTCTTATGGACGATAGCGATTCCTCCTCCTGTATGGTCGGTGCGGTCCTTGCGTGTGATCTTATAGTTATCAGGGATTGCGATGGCGATGTCAGGGGCGGAGGAAGCGTTCATCCATGTTTCCGTTAGGAAGGCGACGTCAGGAGAGATGGTGTCTAGTAGGTTCCAAAGGTCAAGGGCGTGCCTGTGGACCGAGCGGGTGTTGAGAAGGATGAATTCTAGGTGGTTGGGGTCGGGAGTCTGTGTTGTGGTTGTAGCGGAGATGTTGTCGGTGCCGCTGAATTTGCAGGAGTAGCATGAGAAAGGTCCATGGGTGCGTCCAGGAGCGGCTTGGATGCAGTTGGGGGCATGACCGGGGTTGAGGGCTAGGAGGGTGGTGGCATCGTAGGTAACGCGGGGGGGCTGGGCAGCGCGAGGGGCAGGGGGTCTGGCGCTGGGCGCGGTCCAGGCGCGGACGGGCGTAGACGGGCTTACCTTTGGCGCACCTTCGGCGCGGATTGGGCGCGGTCGCTGCGCGTGAACGCTGCACGCGGGAAGAACTGTCATATATGGATGGTGGAGGGGGAGGGGCGAGGGCGTCTCAGCTGGGAGGCGGGGCGGGCACACGAGGACGGCGAGCACAACAAATAAACAAAATGGAGGCGGAGGGGGGGAACAGAGCGGAGCACAACGCGCAAACCACGTAAACAACAGCAGAAACTAAGATCACAGCGCAAATGAGTCCAAAAGCAACTGGGCACAAGCAGGCAATATAAAAATCAACTTTGCAGGCAATAAGCGGAGCGCTGAAGGCTGATGCACTAAACACGTTAAAATACAGTGCAGTCAGAATGAGATACAGCGACAATGATTTTTAGCGCTAGCTGGGCACAGGCAGGCAGGTGAGAAGCAGCTTATGAGGCAATGCAGCGAGAGGCAGCTTGTGAGCTATGCAATGCAGCGCTACGATACCAGGTCTCAGCAGAGGCACTGGGAGCGACCACTCGGCTCGTTGGAGAGGAGCGAGTCACTAGTCCTAGAAGTCCTGCTCCGCGCGCTCGCAGCCCTGGTCCAGTCCACGCAACTCAATCCTGCTCCCTGCTGACACTGGAGCGCAGCGGGACCCGCGAAGCGGGTTCCGCAAGTTGTTGTGGAAAAATAAGGGTCCAGAAATGCCCTCGCACCACGGCAGCAGCAGTCTCCGATTACAGGCGTCCCACGGCGACCTCTCCACTCCGCCCTTTAGAAGAGCTGCAGGCGGGGCGTGGTGGACAGGGAGAGCGGCCAGGTGTTGGTGGGCGGGCGCGGTGTGCAGAGGCTTCTGGTCCTAGAAGTCCTGCTCCGCGCGCTCGCAGCCCTGGTCCAGTCCACGCAACTCAATCCTGCTCCCTGCTGACACTGGAGCGCAGCGGGACCCGCGAAGCGGGTTCCGCAAGTTGTTGAGGAAAAATAAGGGTCCAGAAATGCCCTCGCACCACGGCAGCAGCAGTCTCCGATTACAGGCGTCCCACGGCGACCTCTCCACTCCGCCCTTTAGAAGAGCTGCAGGCGGGGCGTGGTGGACAGGGAGAGCGGCCAGGTGTTGGTGGGCGGGCGCGGTGTGCAGAGGCTTCCGGTCCTAGAAGTCCTGCTCCGCGCGCTCGCAGCCCTGGTCCAGTCCACGCAACTCAATCCTGCTCCCTGCTGACACTGGAGCGCAGCGGGACCCGCGAAGTGGGTTCCGCAAGTTGTTGAGGAAAAATAAGGGTCCAGAAATGCCCTCGCACCACGGCAGCAGCAGTCTCCGATTACAGGCGTCCCACGGCGACCTCTCCACTCCGCCCTTTAGAAGAGCTGCAGGCGGGGCGTGGTGGACAGGGAGAGCGGCCAGGTGTTGGTGGGCGGGCGCGGTGTGCAGAGGCTTCTGGTCCTAGAAGTCCTGCTCCACGCGCTCGCAGCCCTGGTCCAGTCCACGCAACTCAATCCTGCTCCCTGCTGACACTGGAGCGCAGCGGGACCCGCGAAGCGGGTCCCGCAAGTTGTTGAGGAAAAATAAGGGTCCAGAAATGCCCTCGCACCACGGCAGCAGCAGTCTCCGATTACAGGAGTTATCAGTTAACAGCAGAGTGTCAAGGGTGAAACTACCTGTCTGCGGGGAGGATCAGTGGAAGCATCTGCTGCAGTAGAGGCAGCACAAACAACCTCCACAGTATCTCGCACAAAGTGCCTGATGCCCCAGCATCTTGTTGGTGTCCCCATAGACCGCCATGCCCTGCTTATCGCTTAGGTAGTTGTGTTGCAGTGGGAGCGGTGAGGTTGTGCTGTATTCCAGGGCTCAGGAGAGGAAACTATTATAATGTAGGTAGGCTGTCATGGGCAGTGCCGATGATGCATATGGGCTTGACCAATGGCATTAGCAGCAATAACATTATGGCTATATTACTGAACCGTTCTTTATGCAGAAGAGGGAGCTGGTAGTGAATTTCTTGTACCACAATGGCGCAACCACAGGCCATCACTCAACCACAGGCTGTCATTCAACTACAGGCCATCACTCAACCACAGGCCGCCACACCCCGGGCTGCTGCCTACAGCAGTGTCGCTAGCTTTCTTCATTCAGCAACATAAGAGGCCACCATCCATGCTGCTATGGAAGGAGTGGCCCCGCTGCACGCGAGCCAGATCTTCGTGCTGGGGGCACTGCAGAAGAACCCCCCTGCGACAAGCAAAGGGGGAGGGGGTTCCTGCAGGCAAACCGACCTGAGACAGTATGGAGGTAAATTCTGGCAGATATCCTGTGGCCTTATTTACATTTTAGAGAAAACTAAAAATCCTCCAATTTCTAGAGAAAACTCATCTATGGAATGGAATCCACTGGCTCAGTTTCATTCACCACAGGGATGGTAAGGAGAAAATGTTTCCTCCAAAACTTGACAGGATACAAAACATTGTTATATGTTGATCTGATGGGAAAAATGATATGTGATGTGGCTGAGTCAACTTTTTGAAAAACATTTTAACTAACCAAATATCACTGTATTTTCTCTTCTCCTTTCTAATCAAGCTTACAACAAAACTTAAGCTAAGATATCTCAGTGGGTTAAGTGTCTGCGGCACAGATCTATGTGTAAACTACAGGTCACAGGTTCTAACGAGGAGGAAACTATATGCAACCTAAATAGCCTGCGGCAGTGATCTGTGTATGAGTCTGTTTGAGTGCATGCATGTGTGTGCACATAGATGTTTACATATACAGGCCTGCCACCATGTCTCATGCAATATCAGCTCCATTCACATGGCCTCTTGAGGCATGAGACAATATCACACACTGAAAGGCAAAATGAGCCGGATCAACCACCCCTCCCCTTCCCACCACCCCGCATAAAGTGGGGTTACAGCAACATGTTTGTTGGGTTTGTAACTTCCTCAGCACGGCTGTAGCTGCGTCAGAGAATGCTGTGGTTTTTGGAAGGTGAAAAGTGGCAGGTGAAAGGCTGCTTCTGCAGTTTGAAGAAAAATCCCCATCCCCGAGGCACCGTGGAAACCTCCATTGCTGGTCTGGAAGTGGTACGCTGAAAACGTGAACTTGGCAACAAAGGCTGCACACAGTGAACATTTACAGCAATTAGTACAGATTATAGGGAATATAGGCAGGGCCACTGGAGTATGCGATTCTGCAGCCTCTGTGATTTTCACATAATTATGGATTTGCCAAATTTGCCACATAATCCAACCTCTACTGCATGATCTGGAGATTTTGACAAAAAAATGGGGTTTCTAGCTCTATGGCTATTCAGGTACCTGCCCACCGGAAAGCTTTTTGCAAAGGTTGAGTGGTCATCTTTCAGTTGCTAATTGTTGTATTTGGGTGTTAAATTTGCACTAATTAAGATGAACGCTTTTCTCAGACGCTGTTACCAGGTGCAAAAATGTCAAAATAATAAAGTAATACTATCACAAAATGTGCCGCATTATGCCACATATTTGACCTTTTCTTGCCGCATTATTTAGTCAACCTTGCCGCATAATTTGGTCCTCCTCTACCGCATAATTCCAGTGGCTCTGAATATAGGAAAGGGCAGAGAGGGATACAGCGTCAAGGAGACTGAAAGGATTATGGGTATGTCTTAAAGGGAGAACTGCGTAAAAAAGAGAAGGAGGAGAGCATCAGATGGGGGTTACCAGCGCTTTGCGGCCTGGGGCTGTGTCTAGTTGCTTACCCTTTGACACGGTATTGCTTGGGGCAATGGGGTGTCAGCTTCTTGCAGAAGGCATGAAGAGATGACACCTCATAGATAAGCACTGGGGTGGCATTTCCGGTCTTGGGATCAGAGCAAGTGAATTTCTGGCATTAACGTGTATTTTGTAAAGCGCGAGTTCACCCGTAGGCATCTTGGTGCTGAATAACAGATGTTAATTGTTACCAAATGGTACTCATTTTATCGACCCCAGATGGATGAAAGGCTGAGTGGAACTGCCAGGATTTTAACCTGTGACCCCGAGGTTGAACACAAACTCCTGCAGAGGACCCTAGTCCACTGAGCCACTAGACCCGGAATTCTGTGTAGTCCCTCCGCATTAACCGATTTTTGCCGATACTTCCGCAGGTCATGAGCCAGCGGCGTCAGTAGGGTTGATGTCACCCAGTGTGGTAACATTGTGTCACCCCCTCACGACTTACCCCAAGATGGACCTCCCCACCTCGTCTGAGTCCACCATTGCCAAATAACGGGACCATGCAGAGATTAATGCAGAGGAACACGCGCAATATAAAGAGAGAGGGCGACACTCAAGGGGAAATGTGATTGTACACAGAGGGGCCCCCTCTAAATGGTCTCACTCCACCAATCTTAAGGGTGAGTGAAGAGCATTGTATGAGTGTTTGTGTTCAGTCAGCTATTAGACACTTAAGTGTTTGTGGCCAGTCACATGCACTCGGCCAACACACCAGAGAAGTAAAAATACGAGGGGCGGTCTAAGAAATCTGCAGAAATGAAAAATAAAAGTAAAATAAACACATCTCATGAACTACAATTATCTATAAAGTTTAGTCTGCAATTTACTGGGAATGTATAAGGTATCTGCCCTCACATAAGTGCATCGCACAGTGTGTGCTTTACCGCAAAAATATTTATGCTCAGTCACATCTCTGATGAATAGTCATCATAGGACTTCGGATTTTACTGAATAAAAAGGTTAAAGCAGTCGCTTGTCTTTTAGGAACATACAGCCAGATTCATCAATGTCCCAATTTGCGAGTCCTTAATAGCGATTATTAAGGAATCGCTATTAATGACTCGCAAAACGGGATTCATGTAGAAATTGCAATATTATTTGTGATTCCTACAGCTTCCTTATTTGCGATTAGCAAATTGCTAATGGCAAATAAGGAATGATTCCCCATGCATTCCTATGGGCCTAGAGGCCCTTAGGAATGCATGGGGAGTTATTCCTTATTTCCGATTAGCAATTTGCTAATCGTAAATAAGGAGGCGATTTCAAGGGTGCCAGGGGTGTCCAAAGGACACCCTGTAGCACCCCTGAAATGTAAATGTAGACTGATGTTGCGCACACACATGCCCAAAGGACATGTGCGTGTGTAACATACAACTTAGAAAAATGCACTAAAGTGCATTTTTCAAAGTTTTCGCTATTTACCACGAAGTCAGACTTCGCGGTAAATAGCGGCCAAAAATAGCGATTTCGCAATTTAAAAATGGGTCATGAATTGCATTTAAGGAATCTCAAATAGAGATTCCTTAAATGCAATTCCTCGCAATTTAGCGATTTCGCATTTTGCGATTTTTGCATTTGGGATGATGAATCCCAAATGCGAAAATTGCGCTCGCAAAGGGCCAGATTCTCAGAATCTGGCCCTTTGCGAGACGATTTTTCAATTATGAATCTGGCTGATAGTTGAGCGGCACAGGGAACGGGCTGGGCCCATTGACCTCGTGTCAAAGGATCTGTCTTTTGCAGACCATGTTGACTTCCAGCAGCAGGGCCGGCCCAAGGCATGTGCAAACTGTGCACCTGCACAGGGCCGCCAAACCCGAGGGGCCGCCACGACGACCGACCGAGCCGAGGATCAGATTCGGATCTATCACTGGCGGCCCCCTGGCAGGATTTGGCGGCCTCCGACCGGGCAATGGCTTGGCAGCAAGGGCGCGCGTGAGCGCTCTTGTTTACATAGTCAGTTTGGTTTCACTTAAGTTGCCCAGGCAGCAGCCAGCAGCCAGCAGCAGTTGGGTCCCAGGGCCGTCAATCTTACCCTATGACGACGTGATGGCCTTGGGACAGCCCCCGCGCGCTTTGCGCAGTGCGCAATTTAGCCACGACGTCACGCTCCGCCCTGCGGCGCCTCGCTCACTAAGAGAGTGCGTCACTGTGTGCGTCGACTCCGACTGAGCTCGTCTCGATCACATCGTGGAGAACAAGAATTAAAAATCATAATTATCATAAAGATAAATTAACCGACTCCTCGTCCTGTCGCCTGAACATCGTCGTCGATAGAGACAATAGAACACCTGAGTGTCCTCCGTCCGACAAGTCTTTTCCCCGAGAGTCCGACTAACGCCGGTGAGACTGAGACTGTGCTCACAAAATATATTTATAAATTAATGACTTGGAATAATCGCCTGGCCTGCCTGTCTTTCCAGTTGAGCTGCCTACTAGTATAGTAATGTAATGAATATGATTTATCATGAGGGTGTAATAACATGATGATGCGCAGCGTAGTCGTCAATAGTACTGAATGGTATTGATTTTTGTCTCTGCGCCACATTATGTTCACGACACGAGACACGCGTGTGCAACTATCTGTGAGGTGGTGCCTGCCTGCTTTTGAGAAGAGAGAGTAAGACTGTTCTGTGTCATGTGTCACCCCAATGGTTGGTTCTGTAAGCCAACCCTAAACAGTTTGTTTCCGATTGTGTTGTCAGTTGTTTTCTTAATTGGGCTCACGTCGTGGCTGAGTCCGGAAAGGCTTCCAGGTGAGTGAGATCAGCGGGTGTAGAACTGCTCGGTGCTCCTGGCAGGCGGGTGGCGTGCGCTGTGTGGGAGTAGGTGTGTTCGGTGAGTGACCGAAGTTCAGTCACTCAGTGCGTAAGCGTCTTTAGCATTGCTAGTGACAGAATGTTTCACTGACTAAAGCCCCACACAGGCTCCAACCACGGCAAACAAAGGGGGCACATCCTAAACCAAACTGCTCAGAATTCCAAACCGAAATCATAAAAAAGCGGTCTTAATTATTGGCCTTGTCAAGTAGATTAATAAAAAAAAAAACACGACTAGGCCTCGTTGCTCTTCGCATGATTACACCTCAGTAATTACGGCAGCCATTATTCCGTTTTCCTTCCACCGCCTGCTGTACGGAAAGCCGTATATTGTACCTTTTAGAACATTTGCCGTTCTAAATTGGTATACTTATGCTAAAGAAGTCGGAAATTAGACTAGTATCAAGTCAAAAGAGGAAAAAGTTAGCGGTGTGTAGGAAACGGGAAATTACTTCATGTGCTGAAGTGTTTTTTCTGACTGTTCGCTGTATTGGCCAGATTACCTCATTTCGGTATTTAATTTTTTTCATTCCCGGGCTAGGCATAAGGAATATTTTCGCTCCTGGAGTGGGCTGTTACTCACTGTTAAACTCCCCAGCCCCCGCTTCTCCCCTCTCTGTCTTTAACTTCATCAACTTCCAAACTCCAAAATAACTTCCTTGGTGTATTGTGCTGGGCTTTATTAATGTCTATTCCGACCTCGCTCCAGCCTGTCTCTGGCTGGCTCACTTTGTACCTCTCAGCCCCTCCCTTTGCCTTCACACGTCTTCATGTACCACTGCTCTCCGCATGGCTGAGCCTTTCATCTTCTAAACCCCGGCTCTTCCGGTTCTTCCGGGGCCCCCACCTACGCTCCATGCACAGGGCCACCATGAGCCTAGAGCCGGCCCTGCCAGCAGCATATTTTCATTTTCACATTTTATGATTAGTTTTGAATTAACTTCAGCTGAGTGAAAACATCATAATTTACGTCATAATTTGATTTCCATTCCACAACTGGAAAGAGTGTTTCATCTTGAGCGGCCTTATAGTAATACCACAGCGCCCTCTACTGTTCTTCAACTGAAGTGTTCGACACAGAGACAGACTAATATTTTGCATTTGGTCACTTCAGGGTGTCACCTCATGTGATGGTGTCACCCGGTGCGGTCCCGCCCCCCTCCCCGCACCCCCTAGTGACGCCACTGCCATGAGCTCCAATCTAATTGACATCATACAGCGGGGTCAACGTGCCCTCAGCAGTGTTTAATGTGTTCTATGTAGATAAATGCAGCTGGTGCTCTATGATGTGCTGTCTGCAGTGGTTGCTGCTGACATTCAGTCAGATAACGACTTTTGTCCTTAATTTGATAGCCTGGGAAACCTCTTTTGGAAACGTTCACGGCTCAAGTTGCTCCCCTAGTAATATCGTTCTGTGGGTCTCTGTACTTGTAACACATTTATAGGTAAATCTACCAATCAAATATTGAAATCGCATGTGTACAACTCACCCTTTCAATCTTCGGATATCAAATAAAAGATTGCATTTAGTTGGGCAATATTTACTCTATGTAAAGCGGCAACAGATAAATTACTTTGCATGCCTATCCTACTCCACTAATTTCCATACATTTAAAAAATGAGAAATAAAAATACTTCATGAGTTTGAGAATATCTTAGTCCACCCTATTCAGAGTCTCCTTGTGTCAGTGACGTGCACCGCGAAATTGAACGATGCAAAACAAGCCCCATTGATTATGCCCACAGTTTTGCTTGGTTTGCAATTTTCTGTAGTAGTCTCTAGACCCCAGCATCGGCATTTTCAATGAACTGAACCGCAAAACAATACACAACTATACAGAAACAGGCATTCATCAAACAAAGCAAACACAAGGAGATGATGGACAGAGCACTGAAACTTTTCAGACACTCACCCCCAGTCACAGATCTGGGTTTAATCCATCATCGTTCTTTAGCTCATTTTGCCACCCCAGTTCAGACACAGTTGTATGCAAATCAATCAATCAATCAATTAATCATATCATTTGTAAAGCGCACTACTCACCCATGAGGGTCTCAAGGTGCTGGGATGGCGAATGCTGCTACTGCTCGAAAAGCCAGGTCTTGAGGAGTTTTCGGAATGTCAGCAGGACTTGGGTCTGCCGTAGGTGGATGGGGAGGGTGTTCCAGGTCTTGGCGGTGATGTGGGAGTACGATCTGCCGCCGGAGGTCGCTCTTCGGAAGCGGGGGACTGTGGCGAGGGTGAGGTCGGCGGAGCGGAGCTGGTGGGTGGGGGTTTAGAAGCTAAGTCGTCTGTTGAGGTACGTTGGTCCGGAATTGTGGAGGTTATCCTCTTGTTGACCGGGAGCCAGTGCAGGTCTCTCAGGTGAGGTGTGATGTGGCTGCGGCGAGGGATGTCGAGGATCAGGCGTGCAGAGGTGTTCTGGATGTGTTGGAACCGTCTCAGGAGTTTGGACGAGGCTCCTGCGTAGAGGGCATTTCCGTAGTCCAACCTGCTGCTGACGAGGGCCTGGGTGACCGTTCTTCTTGTTTTATTGGGGATCCAATTGTAGATCCTGCGGAGCATGCGGAGGGTGTTGAACTAGGAGGAGGAGATGGCGTTGACCTATTCAGTCATAGCGAGGGTGGAGACGAGGATGACCCCTAGGTTGCGTGCGTGGTCGGTGGGTGTTGAGGCGGTTCCCAGTGTGGTCGGCCACCAGGAGTCGTCCCAGGCCGAAGGGGTGGATCCCGCTTATCCGAATTCAGCTTCAGTTGGCTGTTCCTCATCCATTCAGCGACGGCCTTCATTTCTTCATGAAGGTTGGTTTTGGCGGTTTGGGGGTCTTTGGTGAGGGAGAGGATCAGCTAGGTGTCATCGGCGTAGGAGATGATGTTGAGGTCGTACCGACAGGCGACATGGGTGAGGGGTGCCATGTACATGTTATACAGAGTTGGGCTGAAAAATGAGCTCTGGGGCACGCCACAGATGATATCAGTGGCTTCGGAGCGGAAGGGGGGAAGGCGGGCGCTCTGTGTTCTGCCGGAGAGGAAGGAGGTGGTCCAGTCCAGGGCCTTCTCTTGGATCCCGGCATTGTGGAGGCATGTACGTAGCGTGGTGGCAGACGTGTTGAAGGCGGCTGACAGGTCCGGAGGATGAGGGCCACCGTTTCTCCGTTGTCCAGCAGGGACTTGATGTCATCGGTGGCGGCAATGAGGGCAGTCTCGGTGCTGTGGATGCTGCGGATCCTGGACTGGGAAGGGCCCAGGATGTTGTTCTCCTCGAGGTAGCGGGTCACTTGATCGTTGACGGTCTTCTCGATGACCTTTGCCGGGAACGGGAGCAGGGAGATGGGCTGGAAGTTCTTGTGGTCCTTGAGGTCCGCCTTGAGTTTCCTGGGTAAGGCGTTTATCTCGGCGTTCTTCCAGCTCTCCGGGAAGGTTGCTGTCTCGAAGGAGGTGTTGATGACTTTCTATAGATGGGGTGCCATGGCTGTGCTGGCTTTGTTGAAGATGTGGTGTGGGCATGGGTCTGACGGAGATCCGGAGTGGATGGTGTTCATGATCTTGATGGTGTCGTCGTCGTTGATGTTGGTCCAGGAGAACAGGCAGTTGGTGCGGATGGTGGTCATGGGGGGGAGGTCTCAGTGGTTGTCGGGGCAGTCGTGGCGTTGAAGCTGTCATGGATGTGTGTGATCTTGTGGTGGAAGAAGGTCCCCAGCAAGTTGCACAGGTCTTGTGAAGGTGGGAGGGGATTGGTGTTTGACTGGGGTTGGAGAGTTCCTTCATAATGTTGAAGAGCTCTTTGCTGTTGTGCGCGTTGTTATCTAGGCGGTCTTTGAAGGAGGCTCTTTTGGCGGATCTGATGAAGTGATGGTGTCTGCGGGTGGCGTTCTTGTGGGCTGTGTGGCTGTCTGGTGTTCGTTCACTGAGCCAGATCTTCTCCAGCTTTCAGCAGGTTTGCTTGGAGGCCCGAAGGTCTTCAGTGGACCAGCTGGCTTTCTTGTTGGTGTGACAGTTGTAGGGTTTCTTGATCTGGGCGAGGGTATTGGCGCAGTCGTTGATCCACTGTCTGAGGATGCGGGCGGTGGTGTCGGGGTCGGTGGGGCCGGCAGGTGGGCTCTGGGCGAGGGTGGTGGTTAGCTAGTCTTCTGTGACTTGACTTTGCTCCAGCAGTGGCAGGGATTCTGTTGGGTGTGGTGGTGCGTGGTGGGTTTCTTGAAGGTGAAGTGGATGCAGCGATGGTCGGTCCAGTGGAGTTCGGTGGTGTGGTTGAAGGAGACGTGGGGGCTTGCGGAGAAGATGGGGTCAAGCATGTGACTTGCGGAGTGGGTGGGTATTGTGACGAGTTGTCTGAGTCCGAGGTTGGCTAGGTTGTTGATCAGGGTGGTGGAGTTGGTGTCGTTGTTGTTCTCGAGGTGGACATTCAGGTCCCCGAGGAGGATGTAGTCCGTGGAGGTGAGCGTGTGTGTGCTGACGAAGTCGGCGATGGAGTCGCTGAAGTGTGGTCGGGGTCCGGGTGGTCTGTAGATGAGGGTTCCTCTGAGGGTGGTGTTGAGGTCGGTGTGGATCTGGAAGAGCATCTGTTCAGCAATGCTGAGGGTGTCGTCGGTGTTAGTCGAGACTCTGAGAGTGTTCCTGTGGACGATGGCGATTCCTCCTCCTGCTCGGTTGGTGCGGTCCCTGCAGGTGATCTTGTAGCCTTCCGGGACGGCTCTGGCTATGTCGGATGCCGAGGCGGGGTTCAGCCAGGTCTCCGTCAGGAAGGCGACGTCTGGGGAGGTTGAGTCGAGTAGGTCCCAGATTCAACGGCGTGTTTGTGAGTGGAGCGTGTGTTGAGAAGGATTGCATCTGAGGTGGTTGGGTTCTTTCCTGGTCAGCAGCATGGTGGGGTGGATACTTGTGAAGCTGCAGTTCCTGGAGGTGAAAGCTCCGTGGGTGCGCTTCAGGCGGCCAGGAAACAGGTGTGTGATTGTCCGGTGTTGAGTGCGTGGAGGGTTCTGGCATCGTAGCGTGTCGGGCGTTGTGGCGTTCGTGGGGTCCAAGGATCCTGGCTCTGGGCACGGTCCTGGCTCAGATGGGTGCAGACGAGCTTGCCTTAGGTGCGACTTCGGTGCGCCAGCTGCGCAACCTCCATATGCGGGAATGTGGGAGGGAGGAGCAGCTGGGAGGTGGGAGCAGGGGGCAAAAGGGATTGGAGGGGGGGCTGGGGGGTAGGGGGGCAGCGGTGGGAAAAACAGGGGGGGCCGCGAGAGAACTGGGCACAGGAAGGAAAAACAAGTTTGGGCAAGAAAACAAGTACAGGCACAGAGGAATAAAAACAAGTCTGGGCAAGAAAACAAGTACAGGCACAGAGGAATAAAAACAAGTCTGGGCAAGAAAGCAAGTTAGACACAGGGGAAAAATACAAGATTAGGCAAAAACAATGCAGGCAGAGCCGTGCAGCAGCATGGAGAGCGACCTGCCTGCGAACAGGGTCAGATCAGTCTTGACCCTGTGCCTCATGGGAACAGTCCAGCCAAAACTGCCAAGCGATGTCTTCCTTGGACCGTAAAAAAGCATCCCTCATCAGCCCCCTAAAGAAGAGGGAGAAGGTATAAAAACCTGGCTCACAACAGGCAACAGAACCCTGAGGACACGCATAGGCCCGAGCACACAACAGTATGATGTCCAACAAGAGGTAACAAACAAGGGGCCAGATTCAGGACAGCAGAAGCGTGATCTATTGATTACGTCGGTGGTGCCAACACCACAACAAACTCAAAATTTCTCTAAATCAATTGCTGTAATGATTAAGGGAAAGGATCGTCACTGCAAGTTCCTTAACCACGATCCATCGGCGCCGCAGATAGTTAATTCAATCCAAAACACCCTGGAAACCTCTAACTCGAGATCAGACGCACCAACTTCAGACATCTCTGAGTATGATCCACAATGTGGACAAAACACCTCATTACATTTACGACTTAAAGTGGAAGAAAGCAAAATGAACCCCCCTTGTACAAGGATCAAACTCAAATGGATGAGTTCGAACGAAATCTGACCTTCATCCTGGAATACTCAACAAAAGGAACACATGATACATTAAACAGAGGAAATCTCCTGAGGCTGTTTAACGAAATTCCAGAATTAAAAAGAATCCCCTCGTGTGACCTAACATTGGTGAAATTTATAGAATTGAACGGGAAGGGAGTTGAAGAGACCCTGACAACCTGATCATCCAAGGACCTAGTGGATAAAATACTATCAACAAGCGGAAGGTTCGGAGCATGGGGAATCATGTTAAAGGCTCACCCACACCCTAGGTATCCGCATCCCCTTCTCAAAAACCCAAAAGAAATGACCAGCTCTGCAAAAAGTAACCCACCATGCGTACGCGGTGTGCTTTCCACTTCACCAGTAGCTCCTTCCAGTCTGTACATGCATCTCGTAAGAGATAGCCCCGGCAAAAAAGAGGGAAGTTCACAGGAAACAATGGACTGGTCTTGGATTCGCGGAGCATTAAGCAATAAGCATTCCTAACCAAGCAAAGAAGAGTGAAACAACAGAAAAGGAGTCGGCACCCTCAGTGGAAGGCGTGTGCACAGCCAACATCTCGCTCTGCTCATGGAACGTGCACGGAGCTAAGGATATGGGGCTTGATCATGAAACCGTATCGTTCTTTTCCCAACAAGACATAATCCTGCTCCAGGAAACCTGGAAGCTGGTCGCAAGCACAATTCCAGGATTTACTGGCTATCATAGCCTGGCAGAGAGTCTCTCAAGTTTTGGACATCCAAGAGGGGGATTATCAACATTCATTACACAAAAACTGAATTGGGCAATGGAAGAACTAGACACTGGGGCTATTTGGATCCAAGTGATTAAAGTAAGCAGCAATGAATCAAAGAGGCCACTCTTATTAATTAACATTTACATGAGAGCTGTCAATTAGTGATCGCAGGCGACTTTAACAGTAAACTCCTAGAGACTCGGACGGGAAGTAAAAGAAAAGCTACTCAGGGAACAAGAGAACTAGGGGCCTATTATGATTGCGGTTTTCCCGCATCCTCCGGGCCGGCGGAATGTGGGAAAACCACCACAGAGCCTCGAAAGACCCACCGCCATATTAGGATGGCTGGTGGGTCTGGCATTCCGTCTGCAGCTTTTCCGCTGCGGTCGCCTTCCGACCGCGGCGGAAAAGCACTAACATGGCTGGCGGTGTCTATCAGACACCGCCAGCCATATTAGGATGTCTGGAGTACTATGCCTTTACACGGCGGCATTTCTGCCGTGCAAAGGCATACGGATTCTTGTTTTGGGGGCCCGTTGCGGGCCCCCAGGGGTGAAGGGAGGGTGGGGGGTGCACATGGGGGGTACCTATGGTACCCCCCTGCATTTTTGTGCACAAAGCGGCAGGCACAGCTTACATTTTTAACATTGCGGCGGGTGCTGCTTCAAGCAGCACCCGCCGCAATGGTAAAAATACAGGATGTGACCGCTAGGGTGGCGGTCACATCCTAATTTGCACGGAGGGACCGCCGCTGCCCCTGCGGCGGTCCCTCCTATTCCGGGGTGGCGGACGGACTCAGGTCCTTCCGCCATCATAATCGGCCCCTTAGGGTGCAAATTATCAGCCCTCGACCTAACAATCCTGAATGGCAACGCCCCAGGGGATATCCCAGCTGCCGTAACATACTTAAGTGGAAAAGTCTCTTCAACAATTGATTTCACAATTATTAGCAATAACTTGCTCCCACAAATTAATAATCTCAAAATCATCTCTTGAGCCGAAACGATCACCTCCCGCTCATTTTGAACGTGGAAAATAAAGTCAAGTGTGCACAAAAAATCGATTCCATTATGCAAGCGCCTGAAAAATTCAATCTGCGCAAGTTAAAATGGCGGGAAGTGACGCCCCAATCCATTGAGGAGACTGTAACGGCTTTCTTGGCTAATCTAGGCCCCCAGCCAGAGAACGAGTGGTGAGCACCTGGGAACAGCTGGCCCAGTCTTTAGTCCTTAAATTTCCAGTCATCCCAGGATGCACGCCATCAACAGTAATCAGAAGCAAACCATGGTTCACCCTAGACCTTAGAAATCAAAAAAGAGAGATTGCGAGAGAAGTGCGACTGCAATTGCAGCCGGAAAAAAAGGGCCATAAAGCAGAAAAAACGAAGCTGCACGCATTAAGGCGCACCTTCAAGAGGAATCTGGTGAGAGCAAAACCAAGTATAAAGGGTCCATCTGGCTGCAACTACTATCCGCTTGCAAAAAACCCAATAGCAGCGTTTTTTGGGGCATAATAAATAAATTATCATCTGGCCCAAAACTTACGCAAGAAGCAGGAATTGGAGCAGATACATGGATTGCCCATGTGAAATCCCTGTACAACCAGGCAGTGACTGGTCCCGAAGGAACGCACTGCAGGCAATATCTGGATCAGAAAGACAAAGAGACCCTCACCAATCCAGATCATGCGGAAGTCAGCCACCCACATTCTGAGTGGCGCCCCAACGAGTCTAATACCCTGACCAACGCGAATGAGTTAAGCGGGCTTATACGGAAGCTAATGTCCGAGGGAGCGGCTGGGCCAAATGGCATTCCCAACGCAATTTTTAGGAACAACCCAGATTTGTGGTCTTCCATCCTCACCCCACTCTTCAATGAGATCTACAACCAGTCCGACATCCCGGCTTCCTGGAAGGGTAATATCATCCACCCAATATTCCAAAAGGGAGATCACCGCAAGACGGGAAACTATAGACTAATCTCATTGATTGATGTAGAACCAAAATTGTATGCTTCATGCTTGCTAATTCAGCTGCAAGGTTGGATGGAGGAGAAAAACATAATTCCTAAGTTCCAGTCTGGATTTAGGCAAGGAATGGGCACTATATTCAACCTAGCCATCCTAGCTCTTCTAACAGAAAAAGCACAAATGAGAAAACAGCAACTGTTTGCTTGCTTCGTGGACATCAAATCTGCTTTTGATAGAGTTAGCAGGAGCCAGCTCTGGAAGAAACTCGATGCATGGAGCTTGCCAAATAAAATGCTCAATGCCATAATCGCATTGTATACGGATACCTGGGCAAGAGTCAAGCTAGGCGATGGGCTAAGTACTACAGCAAGCATTTTTACGCAAAGAGGCCTGAAACAAGGCTGTGTCTTGGCCCCCAGCTTATTTAACCTGTTCTTATCTGACATCGCACCACACATGGAGAAACTAGACTCTCACCCCCCGAAATTGGCAATACACCAGTTGCCATCCTACAATACGAGGATGACATAGTCTTGCCGAGCCAAACCCCTATTGGCTGACAGAGATCAATAAATAATCTTGTAGCCTACTTGGACATGGAACAGCTGGAGCTAAATAAAGAGAAAACCAAAATCGTCCGCCTAGTGGACCGCAAAAAAAACAAGTTCAAATGGATGGCCAAAGGGGCAAATGTCGAAGAACTCAGCTCATATAAATCCCTGGGCATATTAATCGGGCAGGGGGCACCTCATAAGGAACACAAATTGGCATTGAAATCCAAGGCACAATCTCTAATTTATGCTTACAGATTGTTACGCAAAAAAATGGACTGCCCGAATCATTCCCATCTGCTAAAAGTAATGGCCGCCCAAATCCAGCCCAGTTTATCCTATGGCTTGGCCCCTTGGTGCGGCAAAGAAGCGCACATATTAAACGAGCTGCAGACAAAGATTTATAAAGCGGTCTTTGACCTACTGTAATGTGTCTCGCCTGCCCAGGTTAGATTGGAATTCGGCCTCCAGCATCAGAAGTTCCGGGGAATGAGCAGCTTTACCAAACTTTGTCACACATTTCGCTCTTCAGACCCGGGCACTCTGAATAGCTTATGCTGGGGTGTAATCAATCCTCACGGGGAGTCGGATACTCCTAACTCCTGGGGAAGCTTTTTGAGTGACTCGCTGGCTGAGTGGGGCCTACAAACAGCATGGGACAAAGGGCTGGACAGAGGAAGCTTTGGCAAAATAGTAAATATCGCAGCCAAAATGAAATCCTTGTGGGAGGACAAAAAGGCGCTCAACGAGAGGAGGTATGGATGGACAGTCATTAACTCCTACCGTCTGTCAAAGCCACAAGCATACTTATCCGCCCACTTCAGCTCACAGCTAAAAATGAGCTTCATAAAGCTTCGAATGGGTGACCACAAGTCAAAGGACTTATACCAACTTTGGAAAAAGGCATTTAAATCAGAGTCCTGCCGACTATGCGGTTTCAAAAAATAAACTCTAATTCATCTAATATGTGCCTGCCCAGCTGTACAAGACCTAAGGAGGCAGCACCTGAAATCAATTTTTAACGACTTGAATATTCGGTCAAGCAGGCAAGCGGTGATACGCTGGCTAGAGGGCACGTCATACATTCTGGCATGCAGAGGAGTTAAATACATGATTGCAGTTAGTAGACTTCTACGGCAGGCCGAGGGAGACCCAAAACAAATTTCTGCAAAATGATATCAATACTCTTCCTAAGGGGCTTACACTGCTAACTCTGTTGTTTAAAGTTTGAAAGACTCCAACAAAAAACCTTTTATATTTAAATTTTATTGTTACGAATTTTTATAACAAAAAGTGATGTGTATTTTTATAGATTGATAAATCGTCTGGGAAATTCTTTTATTTGCACTAGGGGGGTATTTTAATGATTTTAATTAATCAAACAATAAAAAACAAACATCCCTCATCAGCCAGGCTGGCTTGAATCCTGCTGCAAAGTGAGCAAGGGAACCACGTCTGAGAATACCCTGCCAACTTAGGGCAAACAAAGCAAATACAAGTAGAGGATGGACGGAGCACTGAAACTTTTCAGCCACTTACCCCCAGTCATAGATCTGGATTGAATCCATCATCGTTCATTATCTCACTTCGCCACCCCAGTTCAGGCACAGCTATATGCAAATCAGTCTTGACCCTGTGACTCAGGGGAACTGTCCAGCCCGAACTGCCAAGCCATCTCTTCCCTGAACCGGAAACAAGTATCCTGCGACCAGGTTTGGGCTAAATGCCCTCATCAGCCAGGCTAGCATGAATCCAGTGGCTAAGTGAGCAAGGGACCCACATCTGGGCATACCCTGCCACCTTAGGACAAACAAAACAAACACATACACAAGTGATATTTAATTCACAAAGATAAAATCAAAATCAAAATTGTAATTTTAATGAGAAGATTAGAGCTTTTCTAAAGTCACTCATTGTCCACACTATAATCTTTTTGGTGCACGTGCACTGCTCCCATGATTCAATTTGAGGCTACTAACTTCATTTTTAGTCTCCAATTTCAAATTCCTTCAAATTTACAGGACAATTTAAATGTTCAGCTTTATATTTTACTTCTTTATTTTTATACATTTTTAATTTGTTAATATTATTTAATTTTCTTCAAAGTCGCCCTGAATAGGCTTCGTAGACCCCATGGAGTACCTCCACCATCTATTAAGAACCACTGGCTTAGACCATTGTTACTTTAACTACCATGTTAAATGCAATCACTATAGTGACCACACCTTGCAATATTACTAGATGTGATCAACCAGGTGTGTGTCATAATATTGAGTGAGAAAATATAGTCATGACAAAATATCAAATCCGGAATATTGTATAGATTTACTATACTTAAGTCCTTTTCTATGTACCTTGAAGGTACATATAGATAACTCCATATCTATGAACCTTGAAAGTATGCATACCTTCAAGATAAACAGACGTGGAGTTAAAAATGTAAATAAACTTAAACTTAACTATCAATAAGAACTTTCATGATGTTGTGGGACTCAGTATTCTGGATACAATATGTTGGATGGATGATATTTAAAACTCATTGTTGTAGTAAAACACCAGCCACCTCAAAGTAGTAGATAGGGTTTCAAACAGCAATATAAGGATTTTTTGTCAATATAAAATTCCTCAACATGACTAATTAAATTACAGACACCGCAGAGAGTTTCCATCGGCACAAAGTAAATACAAACAGCTACAAATCTTCCCACCTAGCTTTCAACTTTCATTCAAAGAGCAACTTGAAATATGATTTGGATGTTTTTTATCAAATATTTTTGTTTTCAAATATCAGCATATCAGTCTATTGAAATACACACTTTTCTGCTAATTATGCAATTTCCATATTGGCTAAACTCACTAAAAGAAAATCTTTACTTTTTCTAAAAAAGCTACATTTTTGCCTCAAAAGCCAGTTTTCATAAATGGTCCCCAAAAGTCAGCATGGGATTTCCATAGTACAAAATATTCACGTTGACAGATTCTGCTCCAACTGCATAGGTATTATCATCACATAGCAGGGATTCCCACTGCAATGGCAAAGATACCACACAGTGCTAAGGCTGCCCAACATTATGTCAGGACCACAATTGTGCCATGGCTGCCCACCATAATACTAAGATCCACGAGAGCAGTTCAGTCATGGATATTATTAGCATGGTCACAGGTGGCCACAATTAGGCCAAGCATATTCACAATATGGAAAGATTATCTGCCAGTATACCATGATTAGTTCAAGAATGCCCAACAAATGACACGATTTACCAATCCCAGCCAAAACTTATGGGTGGAATAATCAGAACTGTGCCAGACATAAATCTCTTACAATGGAGGCACCATAAACATTTGAGGCTGATTCAAAAAGGTAAATGTACACGTTTTTGTAAGTTTACAATGAGTTGCTATTCACAAAGGTATTTTAGTTGTAGTATCTTTACGACTGTCAAGTCACCACACATAAAAAGATAGGACTGTCCTTTTATTTTATGTGCGGAGACTCAGCAAACATAGAGATACTACTAATAAAATACCTTTGTGAATAGCACACAATAGTGAACATACATAAAAGTGTGTGTTTACCTTTGTGAATCAGGCCATTGGTGGTCCCCGACACCAGGAATGGCTTTGAGGTTAACACAGTGTGTTTTAAGAAGCAATACAACACCAGTCGCATTCACAATGCATACATACTAGTGAACAGAAGCATATATGTACACAGTGAAACAGTTTAACTAAGGCACATACATACATTTATACACCACTCCCACCACTTGAAACAAAATAGGCTATTAACTATCTCCACCTTCAAAACAGTGTTTACTCTTCTTGGCTATAGGTCCCCTCGCTCACTCAGCATACCCCCATTGTGCATAGCATCACAGTTTCCACACTTGAGTTTTAACGCACTTAGACCTCTGTCTGCAGCAAAAAGTAAATCTAATCCCATTGTGTTCAGACGAATAGTAGACATCTCTTTTCCTCTGAGAAGTTTCCAATTTACAACGTCATATTCTCACTTTTAGATCCTTGTGCAAGTTCACAGAGCAGCAGGTGTTCACAGTCAGACATCTCACGACACCAGCATACGCACTCCTACCTGCAGGCACCATGCCAATGAACCATGAGCACACGCACAATGGGCCTGTTATCAAATCAAAAATAATACTCTTATTTGCCAGATCATCCTCCCAAATCACCACACAGATACTTGGATGTGGAATGGCTCCAGGCAATGTATGTCATTTCAGTTGAACTATGCATGAGGTGACCTCTCAGCACACACCTTCCTGCAACGCAGCTGTGAATCAATTACAACTGTGTGCAGCTCTGAAACATCACAAACAACATACACTTCCTTCCACAAAGACACCTCATTGGAACTCTGCAGAAACTCTTACAATATTGTCATATTCTTCTCAACTCCCTTTAACAGCGTCATGAAATGGGGCTTGCTCTTTAAACTAGCAGTTTCCCTGGCCAGTCTACTAGAAAATGGGCACCATAAGGACTTACTCATAAAGTAAAATTGAACTGGCTTTAAAGTTATCTTCTCACTCAGCAACATCGTTTATAGGTGATCTAAACACCCATGCCATTGGTGCGGCAGCTTCTTCTGCTATGGCATCCAACTCTACATCAAGGAATGGTAGACTTGTCAAAGGTCAGCATTGTCTCAATCTGCTCATCAGTATCCTTATTGAGACACTATAGTGTTCTATGCTCAGGATGTCCTGATTTTCTGTGTTATTATTTATAATGTTCTGTATCGGAATGTGACGATAATAGTTCTCAACGAGATGAGGATGAACTAAGGTTTGAAGTATCTATGAATCGGGGACAGTTCGGAAAACTCAAGATCCTGGTAGCGCTTCTGTGAATGGAAAGCTGGCCCCTGCTGGACCTCTAGTGTGGGACTACTCACCCTCTCCTCAGGTAGAGATGGATGGTGAAGTGGTTGATAGTTCTGTGGTGATGCTCAATACAGCAAAAGAGGGCGAAAGTAAAATCACTCTCAGTGCGATATATCAAGTGATAATGGCACGCAGAGAAGAAACTAAAGCTTAAGGGTTGCGGACCCAGGGAGCGGTTTGCAAGCTGCAGAATTCGGTGCTACGAGTCGCGAATACATGTACCGAAACATCGACTAGGATTGGGGAAGCCGAGTAGAGGATATCTGCAATGGAAGACTAGATAGTGCATCAGCGGGCGAAGGTAGCATCATTACAAAATTTAAGAGATGACACTAACTGGAAACTAACTGACTTAGAAAATCGTTCCAGAAGGAATAATTTACGTGTTTTGTGTATTCCAGAGGGACGGGAGGGGAAGTTTGCTAGGCAATATGTTATTGAGGTATTTTCTGAAGCATTTCCAGATCTTGAGCAGTGGAAATGGGAGACAGAGATCATCAGAGCACATAGATTTCCTTTTGTTCAAAGTGGGAGGGCAGGGGGATCTAATGAAAACCTAGGGTGATACTTATTTGTTTGAACAATTATCTGTTACGAGAGGCATTGTATGATCTGGCTAGGCCAGACAGGAGGAGGACTGGTAAGGGGTGTGACTTCTTTGTCCGTCCAGACTTCTGTCAGGCTACTGTTCAACAGAGATTGAAGCTTTGCCAACTGATCTCGTCTTTTTAGTCTAAAAGGAGGCAGGCTTTTCTGCTGAATCCTGCAAAGTTAAAAGTAATTTATAAGGAGAAGACTCAGTATTTTGTGTCAGAAATACTAGCAGAGGAATTCTTGAAGGCAATGTGATGATAACATGCATTTAAGTTGGGTATAGGATCCCCAATTGCGTGGTGAGCTGATCCAAAATGTTGTTTTTTGGGGTTGTGGAGGGTCACAGGGAGGTCTTGGGGGTACGGTTTTCAATCCACTATCCATCATTGAGGACTCAGTCCTTACGCCTCATTCGGGTGGAAGTGGGTTGAGGGGGCAGTCGCAGGGGGTGGGGAAGGTGGGAGGTGAGGGGGGAGGGAAAGGCACGGAGGGTTGGTTGTGGTTGATTTTGCGCAGAATGGTTATGGTACTGAGTTTGAGGCAGGATATGCTCTGTTTGAGATTAGTATGG
Source organism: Lissotriton vulgaris (assembly GCF_964263255.1). Classification (NCBI taxonomy): domain Eukaryota; kingdom Metazoa; phylum Chordata; class Amphibia; order Caudata; family Salamandridae; genus Lissotriton; species Lissotriton vulgaris. The sequence continues at coordinate 45,428 of NW_028251230.1, forward strand.
GGAGGGAAGGGTAGACAAGACTGTTTGACCAAATAAGGAATATGGGTCAATTCTCTATTTGTTCATGGAATATATTTTTCATTTCATGTGGCCTAAACGATAAAAGAAAAAGCGGGGTAATGGCTCAAATGCTGCGGATTCAGCGATATGATCTGTTATGTGTACAAGAAACACATGTAGCGTGGAACAATCTAAAGTGGCTTAATGATCATGGTATGGAAGTTTTAGGATGTACCAAACAAGGCTCTAATACTAGAGGTGTAGCAATTTTTATGAGACACAGGTTAGGGGTAAGGAGGCGGGTAAAAGAGGATGTTTTGGGGCGCTGGGTAACTGTGGAATTGGCTGCCAATGGTTCTCCATTGACAGTTTGGTCAATTTTTGGACCTAATTTGGATGATCCAGGGGTGCTACATTATTTAGGCATCAAATTGGCGGCTTGGCCAGCCCCTCTATTTTTTTGTGGGGATTTTAATCTTCACTTGCAGGGGGACTTTGACATCATGAGCAATCATCCTTACGTGGGAAAAAAGGGCAACGTTTTTCAAGCCATTAAAGGTCCAGCTAAAGAGTTTGGTCTGGTTGATGCATGGGTTGCTCAGAAGAACAGTGCTCCCGGTAATACTTTTTACTCCTCTCCCCATAAGAAGCATGTTCGCTTAGATTATTTTTTTATCTCTACCGATGTGGTGGCAAATGCTAAAATAGAGATAATGCCAAGTATAATCTCTGATCATAATCCGTTGGTATTGGAATTTGACATAAAAGCAAGGAAGCTATTAAAGGTATGGACCTTTGAACACAATCTTCTGCCAGATTTTGAATATTGTGAATATATGTGTGAGTGTCAGTCAGTCAGTCAAAAATTTACTTTATTTGGTTTATCACAACCATAAAGCATACATGTACAAAAATTCTGTTAAAATAACAACAGGTTAAAAGTTCATGTGGTTAAAATTTGTTTTTGCATTCATTAATTAAATACTTCCTCCCAGGCCTTATCTGTGGTCTGTTTCTATTTTTTGGAGCAAATTCTCTACAGAGTTCACGAATTTTACCCCGCGACATATTAGAATGTTTGAACCTGCTCCCATCCAACTGGTCACAGCTTGCCTGCAGGTACGGATCTGCAGCATATTAAAAATAGGTTTCAATAAATTCTTCCTTTTTTCTATGGTAGATTCACATGTGCACAGGAGGTGACACTAAGTGTGAGCGGGAAATCCGTTCCGCTCGCGGATTTTGCGGATTTTTGGGAAATCCGCAATCCGCGAATTTTGCGGATTTCCCGCAAAATCCGCAAAAAAAAATCTGCGAACGTAACGGGTTCAAAAGTTGAACCCCCACTCCTGCAACTATTTTACAATGGCGCCAGCAAGCTGCCAGCGCCGTTGTAAAATAGTTACAAAGTTAGCTTGCACAGGAACCACTAGATAAAACGAAGCAGGTGCTGCTTTATTTTATCTAAGTGCTTCCTGTGCAAGCTAACTTTGTAACTATTTTACAACGGCGCTGGCAGCTTGCTGGCGCCATTGTAAAATAGTTACAGCTCACAGCTCACTCAAGGGACCCCTGCGCCCTTCGGGACGATTGCATAGTAACACACACATGGACGCTCGAACTAGTTGATGCTCAAATTCAGTGACTCATTCATTAGCCCAAAAACAATCGTGAGCGTCGTCGAGGCTGGACAGGTGTGCCTTCTTCCCAAATCTACCGTGGAAAATCAGCTGTGATGCTGGATAGGCTTTGCATCCTTGACTTTCACGAGCGCAATACCCGTGCTGTTCCTGTGACCAGGAGCTTCTTTCTCTTCATTTGCTGAACTGATCTTTCTCTGACCTTTTATTCACACAAGACGAGGCACATACCCTACTGGGCACATTGTGTTCGCACGGGTTTCTGCAAGTTCGCACGCGTTTTGTACAATTTCGCAATTTGCGAAATTGTACAAAACCCTTGCGAACTTGCAGAAACCCGTGCGAACAAAAAAAAAAAAATCTGCAAATTCGCGGGAATTCGCGGATTTTGCGGATTGCGAGTTCACAAATCCTCAAAATTCGCGAACGCGAGATTCGCAAAATTCGCCCATACTTAGGTGACACAAGGTCTCACTGTGGTAGTCACATAACCTACAACTTCGTCCCTGATGCGTGCCTTTCCATGATGGGATCAAGTCTTTGGAGCAGTGGTCTCCCATTCTAAGGACCATGAATTTTGTTTTTAAAGATAGCCGGAAGTGCGCTATGAGGTAGGCTTGAGGTTTTAATTGTTTGTATGAATTTAAAATGGTCCATGCATGGCGCCGCTTGGCCAAAGTCTTTTTATCTTCTACCAAAGATAAGGCTTTTGCATTTAGTTTGCAAATCTTTTTGAAAGATGATTCTTCCGGTGGTTTCTTCCAGATCTCCTCTATTTTGAGGGTTTCTAGTGATGCTCGCAGATCATTGCCCCATGAGTTGGCTTCATGTCGGTCATATTGTTTTTTAATTTCTTGCCAACATAAGTTGTTTAAAGAGCCCATTTCCGCCGATCTTAGTTTCCAGCACCATTTTACTAGAGCAGCTTTCCGTTGATGTATTTGATTTTGTAAACCAAATTCCAGTCTTATTTGGGCCGGGGCTGATCCTTTGTATAGATGGAACACAGATTTGTATATTTTTGTCTGGAGGGTATTTAAAATGGCTGCTTCTTTTCCATGCCATATTTCCAGTCCGTATGAGAGTGATGGTAAAACTTGGGCTGCCATTACCTTTAACAGGTGGTCGTATGATGGACATTGCAGTTTATCTTGGAGAACTTTGTACGCGAAGCTCAGTGATTGTGCTTTTGCGGTGATGATTCTTTTTTGGTCTGAAAGTGACATGTTTTTGCTTATTGTAACTCCCAGATATTTATAAGCAGTTGTTTCCTCAATTTGTCTCCCTTTTGTGTACCATTTGAAAGATCTTCTACTATTGCCCGCTAGTCTCACCACTTTTGTTTTTTTGATGTTTAGTTCTAGGCCTTCTCTCTCAAAATAGTCTGTTAGTTCTGATATTATTCTTTGTAGGCCTATTGGCGTTTGACTTAAGACTACTATGTCGTCGGCATATTAGAGAAACTGAATACTTTCGTTGGCTAATTTTGGCGGATGTCCGTTTGCATTCTGAAGGTGGTCTTTTAGGTCGGCCAGATATATATTAAAAAGGCTTGGTTGGGGAGAGCACGCAGCCCTGTTTGAGGCCATTAGTTATTTTTAATTCTGCAGATATTCTTCTTCCGTCTCCCAGTTTTATTTTGTCCATGTTCCGCTATATAGTGCCATTATTGTTTCCATTAATGCAGGCGGTAGACCCCAAAGATCCAGTTTTTTCCATAGGCATTTTCTGGGGACTCGGTCGAAGGCGGCTTTCAGGTCTATGTAGCAGGCTATTAATCCAGTCTTTCTTTTCCCTGCTCTTTCGATTAATAAAGACAGTGCTGACAGGTTGGTGAAGCAGCCCATACCTTCCCTGAATCCGGTTTGAAATTTAGGTATTATATTATTGTCTTTTATCCAATGTTGAAGTAGGGACAATATACAGGATGAGAAAAGCTTTGCCTCCACATCGATTAAAGCTATTAATCTGTAATTCCCGGGTTCCATTCTACATCCACTTTTATGAATTGGGTGGAAGGTGTTTCCTTGCCATGTGTGAGTGGATCTCAGAATTTTTTTAAATTAATCGGGGAACAGCTTAAGACCCTATTGTATGGGATACATTTAAGGCTGGAGTGAGGGGAGCTACATTGAGTTATTTGTAGCCAAAGAACGTAAACTACTCATGGAAATCAAGGAGGGGATGAAGCAGTTTAGGCTTTTGGAAATTCAATTTATGGGTGAGCTGACACATCAGCAAAATAGGGAAGATACCTTAAAGGCTATGGCTATTTTGGAAATGAAAATTCACCAACACTTTGCAACAAAGATCGCAACAAAGATGGCCACATATAGGGCTCAGGTTTATGAAGTAGGGGAAGATGCCGGCAGAATTTTAGCTAAAAGATTGCACCAAAGGGAGAATTTGAATCGAATATGTAGGATTCAGGACGATCATGATAGAATACAGGATTCACTAGCCAAAGCTTTGAATGTTTTCCGTAGATTGTATGCCGGTCTCTATACAGAGAATGTAACACCTAACGTAGGAGGGCAAATGGAAGAATTTTGTGGCACTATGTAACCAATAAAGTTACACAAGATAAAAATGCAGTATTAGCAGCAGATGTAACTTGGGAAGAGGTGGAGGTAGCAATACTATAATTAGCTATGGGTAAAGCAGTAGGCCCTGATGGTATTCCGCTGGAATTTTATAGAACCTTTTGTCGGGTGCTAATACCAGAGCTCATTACATTATTTCTTGATGCCCAACGTGGGATAGCACCAGAGTCATGGCGAAAAACTATGATTATTGTTTTTTTTTAAAAGGGCAAGCCTTAGCTCTCTCCTTCCTCTTATAGACCGATATCGCTGGTCAATTCGGACAGTATATTTTTTTCAAAAATTCTTGCTTTACTTGTAGGGATAGTTATTACCCCTCTTGTTTCCAGGGTTCAACATGGGTTTATCCCAGGGAGGGATACTGCTGATCATGTAAGAAGGGTTATTGCTCTTTTGGATTGGGTTCAGGCGACCGACTCAGCGCTGGGGGTGATCCTGTTGGACACCGAAAAGGTATTCGACAGGGTCTCCTTGTAATATTTGTGGGAGGTCCTGCATTGAAAAGGTTTCTGTGCAGAGTAAATTCAAGCTGTAAAGACTTTATATATAAGTCCAGTGGCTACTAAACGGATATCAGGGCTGGAATGTGATGTATTTAACATCAGTAGGGGTACAAGACAAGGCTGCCCGTGCTCCCCCCTTTTATTTGCTTTATATATTGATTTATTTATGTGTAAACTAAACTGTCATACTGGTATCAAATCGATCAGTTTTAGTGATGTTAAATATAGAGCACTTGCCTATGCCGACGATATAATTATAGTATCTAGTGATATTGCAACCGCTCTTCCAGCAATAAAAGCATTAGCAGCACAGTTTGGTCATTTTTCGGGGTATAAGCTCAAAATAGAAAAAACTCAGATTCTTTACTCTGGCCAAGATCTCCCGGCAGATGTGATAGTAACATCAGAGGCAACATATTTGGGAATTATAATTACTCCTACTGTGGATAAGATCCCAGCTTGAATATTCTTCCAGTCATTTGTGGTAAATATTTTACCGTACAAGTTTTTCCATATAATTTCAAGTAAAAGAATAGCTCAATAAAATGAAAGGCAGAGTCCGGGGTGTCTGAGTCTTAAAGGGCTTTAATTCAGAAATGACTCGAGTCAATGGAGATCTATTCCATCAATACAAGGGTTCGGATATGCAAGGGAAGATGTCAGGAAAGATGTCAACGATTCATTCACAGTACATGACATATATAGTAAAATGACACAATAGCATTGCATTACAGTAGGCGTGACAAGTGAAATGTATATGATAAGAACACATGTGCGTAGCAAAGAGGCGCGAACATGGGCGTGTACAGAGGCGTGAACTAGAAACGTCACAGAAAAGTGTCACAAGTGGGTGGATGCTTAGAGAATTCTTGCAGAGTCAGCTGAAACCTGTGGCCTGGATGCGCGCGCAGCTAATATGACGTGTGATTGATGTGCATCTGGAGGAAGCGAAGGGTCTGACTTTTAGCATTAGTAGAGGAGACAGAAGTCTGGCATGTCAGATCGACCTGTCCCTAAAACATATCTGATATCTTGTGTTTGGAGGATGTTTAATCTGGAGTAAAAGGTCTCTTGGGCAGAGGCTATTCTATACTGAATGTATGCGTGTCTAGGTGCAATGCGCGGAGCCAGGGCCTATCATGGTAACGGGAGCAATGAATTACATGAGGAGGACAGGAAGGCTTGGCCCTTGCTCGGCAGTCGGGGATATGTTTTCGTATTTCACTAGACAGGAATGTGTTTTCGAGGAGCTGAGCTGGCTACGCTGATAGCTTGAAGGTAAAATACTGTTTTTGGCAGTCAGAGCAGGCCGAGCCGGGCGCCGCTCGCTTGGCAGGAAGTAAGGCAGAGGTCAGGGATGCATTTCATCTCCACGTCGCTGCCGTCGGAGACAGAAACGAAAGTGGTTCAATGGCAGGAATCAGGGCCTAGCTCGGCAGAGCCAGGAAAACGTGAAAGTGCACCATGTAAAGACGGTGGCACGGCATACTTAGGAACTGAATCATCAGTCCATTCATGGTGGATCTGATAGAGGACATGTTAACGTTGGACGCAAATGCATTTGCGTCTTCAAATTCGGTTGCGGAGGGAAGTTACATGCACCTTAATCTCGTACATGGAGACGATGGGGTACTCGTTAGGGGACATACCTTACCATAAAAATTTCAATTACCTCATTCCCCCCTTGTCCCCTACGGACCCATTAGGATATATCTATTTTCATGAGACCATCTATCTGTTCGTATAACATCATCTGCTCTTCTTTCTTTAATCTGGAATGGGAGCGTGAACTTGAACGAGGAATACAAGCTGTGGCGCACAAGCCGCAAATCGCTGGCCCACATTGAAGACATAAACAACAACTGAACACAATGGCCAATATAATCCCTAGGAATGACAATAGCTTCCATCCCCAGGCTGTTATTACACTCCAGAGCCAACCGAGCCAAGTCCAGGAGCCTGGATTCTGTTGTATCTGATGGGCAATTTCGTGAAGTCTGGTGATGGCCTTATAGACTGATGGCGCGTTATTAGGAATAAACACGCAACAACTAGATCCGATGACTCTACAAGCCCCACCCCTATCGGCCAGGATGACGTCAAGGACAAGGCGGTTCTGAAGAACAACAAGTCTCATAGCAGACTGCTCCTCTGTTAAGTTGCCCAAAGCAGAAGTAGTCTCATTCACTACTGCTTCGAGAATTCTGGTTAGTTTGCGTATCAATTTACTATTGGAGACTGTGCCTAAATAGGGAAAGAATCCTTTATTGAAATCTGTATATTGTTCCCATGCGGTTTCAGTAAAATCAACTAATGGAAGATCTCTTTTGTGCCTAACAAGATTGAGGCGGGAATTCCTGTGATAATCAGATGGGGCTAGGAAAACTGGTGGCAATAAGAATGCAATGAAACAAGTACCATCCCAGTCTAGAGGTAAACGTACATAAGCTGTATGACCACAAATGAAATAGGAATGTCGGGAAGCTTTGAATGCAGACTTGCCTTCATCACTGAATTCGACCACAGTAGTGCAATCACTATGGCCTAGATGTACTGAACCATTCTTTCTGACGCATAATACACCTTTAGCTGGTAAAACTGATATAGATGGCAAGTCTGGACTGGTTTCTGACTGAACATTTAGAATCATGAGGTTAAGTGTAAAATTGCCTAATCCATACACTTCATTTTCTAGATCTGTCCCTCGCCTTTGCGGAAGACCTTCTTCATCTGGGAAACACGCTTTGTTCATGACTGTGTTCAGGTTCCCCCATATCCATTTGCCTTGGGAAACCCTTGATTCAGTGTCTAAAGAGGATATTAATCTAAACCATGCACCACAGGAACCATTATGCGTAAACGGGTAAGGAAAGAGGGGCAGAGCTCCCTTGTAGTTCTGATAGGGAGGGAGTCGGCCACATATCCAACAGTTAGTAGCGTTGTTGATCTGGTGCGAATGGTGTAACATACGAATGAATGTATTGTTGCGCAGCGCAAGTCGATAAGACAGTTCGTGTGGAGGTAGTTCACTAAACGTGTGCTCTGCAGTGTCATTAAAAAAAGAATGTACAATCGGAAAATATATGTACAACATCAAACTGATGCCAATTAACGTAAGACTCAGAAGAAACATAATAATCAGGGTGCAGATGCACCTACTACGGAGATTTTTACAATAATGATTTCTTTTCAGAATCTCCTGTCTATCTCTCTCTCTATTTGGGTCTAACTTGTACATTGTCAGAAACTGCCTAACCGCTTCACCCAGGAGGGGACTTAAACAATTAAACTGTCTGACTTACTAGACCTCAATTTCTGTCTGTACTCCTCTTGGGGAGTTTTCTCTCGAAGGGGGAGTTTTGTATCTGTCTCTGGTATGTGAGAGTTCGGGGAGTCAGTTTTTGGCGGAAGTCCATGGAATCTTTTCACATGACTGGAGTGCACCCAGCCTTTCCGCCCCTCCAGTTTCACAGCAGTCCGGGTTGTTAACAAAACAATCTTCGGCTCCTTCCAGCGGGGCTCCAAAGGGCTCGTCCTATCGAAGTTCCGGACAACAACAGTATCACCCGGGACCAGTGCATGTGGCTTCACCTCGGTGTTGTCTGGGAAGGCTGCAGCGACCTGTGAACGACATGATTGTAGTGCAGACATCAAGGAAGCAAGGTAATTTGTCAACATAGTACTATCAACATCAGTGATTTTTCTCGGCAGAGGCGTCCCCCACATATTAGGAGGTCTACCGAAGACCACCTCATACGGGGATAGCCCTGTCCTAGAATGGGCTACCATTCTCATATAAAACAGTGCAACTGGCAATGCTACTATCAAATCTACGCCTTTCTCTTTACACACTTTTGCAAGGCGAGTTTTCAGAGTCTGATTGTGGCGCTCCACGAGACCTGCTGCCTCTGGATGCCGGACACAGTGAAACTTCCACTGGTACCCCAATAGAAGCGAGACCTGCTTCATAAGTTCAGATGAGAATGGCTGACCGTTGTCTGAATACACAACACGGGGCAAACCGTATCGAGGGAAAAACTCACGAACCAGCTGCCTGGCAGTGGTCGGGGCAGTGTAATCTGGGACGGGATATGCTTCTGTCCATCGGGATAGGGCACATACAACTACAAGGACATACTTGAATCCTCGGCATCTTTCCATCTGGATATAACCCATCTGGAGGACTTCAAAAGGATGGTCGGGAGGATGAAATCCACCTCGTTCCACGGGAATACCTTTTCCTGGATTGAACTGACAACAGATCATGCAGGTACGCACTTTCTGTTTTGCTGCTGCTCGTAAATGTTTGTTAAACCAAAGGTTCTGTAAACTATCTAACATGGCTTTTTCTCCTAAATGTGCTGGACTATGTGCAGTGTTGATGATAACTTGAACCATAGAGTCGGGGAGGAACCATGTGGTCTTTCCCTTCGTCATCCATCCTTGGTCTGTCTGGACCCCTCCTTGTTCAGCCCATTTCTTGATTTCATCTGAAGTAGCATGTGTCTGTATGTCAATGACATCTAGTGCGGGGTCCCTGACTGTCATGCTGTGTGTCAGTGATGATACGTCAGTCTTTGGCATGTCCGTCGTTTGAGTATGAGTCTGTGCTGTATGTTTCGCTGTCCGATCTGCAAAGTCGTTACCCTGGGAAATCTTGTCTGTTACCTTTGTATGTGCTTTACACTTCATGATGGCTATGGCTGTAGGTAAATGTATTGCTTCCAACAGTTCTTGAATGAGGGGACCGTGCTGGATTTTGGCTCCGTGAGAGGTCAGGAAACCTCTCTCTTGCCAGAGGACACCGAAGTCGTGAACGACTCCGAATGCATAACGTGAATCTGTATATATGTTTACTTTAAGGTTCTTGGCTCGTATGCAGGCTTGGGTCAGAGCGATGAGCTCTGCTGCTTGGGCTGACAAGGTGTCAATGCGATGTGTTTCTATGACTTCAGTTTCAGTGGTCACTGCATATGCGGCCACTAACTCTCCTGTACTTGTTCTCAAACATGAACCATCCACAGAAAGCGTCATGTCTGGATCGGGTAATGCGACATCTGTCAAGTCTTGTCTGGGTTTCGTAACTGTGTCAACTATGTCTACGCAGTCATGTGGAGTAGGATCTGTTGTGCTTGATGGTAAAAGTGTAGCAGGATTCAGTGTATTACATCGTCTGATTTCTATGTGTGGTTGGAATAACGTCAGTTCATAACCTGTCAGTCGTGCTATGGTCAAGTGTTGGGTCTGTGTTCTGTTTAGGAGAACTTCCACAGAGTGTGGAACCTGTACTGTCATTTGTCCCAATACAATGGAATCACTTTGTCTGATTGCTAGAGCTGTTGCTGCAACTGATTTCAAGCACGCAGGCAAGGCCTGGGCTACTGGATCTAATGTGCTCGAAAAATAAGCACACGGTCTGTGTTTGTCTGCTTGAAGCTGAGTGAGAACCGACAACGCTGTGCCATCGCGTTCTGTAACAAAAAGTGTAAAAGGTTTGCTGTAACATGGTGTTGCTAAAACTGGTGCTTGACATAAGGCTTTCTTTAATTCGTCAAAAGCTTGTGTATGTTCCTGGGTCCAAGGGAGGACAGTCGAAGACGCTGCCTCCTGTGTTGTCAACTGTATGAGTGGTTTAGCTAGAAATGCGTATTGTGGAATCCATTGTCTGCAATAGGAAGTGAGTCCAATAAAGGCTCGTACTTCTTTCTGTGTTTTAGGTTGTGGAAGATGTACAATTAATTGTATACGATCTGGTGTCAACTGCCTCCCCTCTTTGGACAGCAAGTGCCCAAGGTACACCACTCGCTGGGCACAGAATTGTAGCTTCGAAGGAGACACCTTGTGTCCCTTGTCCGCCAAGAAATGCAAGACTGTCAGTGAGGCCTGTTCACATTCTGGTTCACTTCGGGCGGTGATCAATAGATCATCGACGTATTGGAGTAGGGCAGTGTTGGCAGGCATGTGAATACTGTCAAGTTGTCGTTTTAATGCTTGGCTGTAGATGCTGGGGCTTTCTGTGAATCCTTGAGGTGCGCGTGCAAATTTGAAGCTTCGGCCATTTAAACAGAATCCGAAAAGGTACTGGCTTTCCGGATCAATGGGAACACTAAAGAAGGCGTTCTTCAGATTGATTACAGTAAAGAACGTCGCCTCTGAATCAATGGCTGTCAATAATGAAGAGATATCTGGGACCACAGGATACTGTGGTACAATGCATTCATTCAATTCACGTAAATCAATAACCAGTGGATAGACTGGAGGTGCATTTGGATCAGTACGTTTAAGAATCGGAATGATAGGAGAATTACAAACATTGGAGTCGGTTTCTACAACCACTCCTTGAGCAATGAGCTCGTCAATGATTTTCAGTAAAGCCACTACAGCATCTGGTGGTAACTTGTATTGTCGGATACGTGGTAGTACAACTCCTGGCTTGAGTGTGACACGGTACGGTGTAATGTGCATACAACCTACATCAGTGGGGCCTTTAGCCCATAAGTGTGCAGGAACATTCTGTAACCTGGGGTCAAAATCTCTCAACACATAATGGCCCTTAAAATCACGAAGGAACAACCTTACTCCTTCCGGAGAACAACAAATTACAGCTCCTAGAGCTTTCAGGGTCTTTATACCAAGTAGGTTTTCTGGACATGATTTCGTGAGCAATAGATCCGTAGTTCGGGACAATGGACCAACTGCAAGGGGAACAGGTTTCAATACTTCATTAACAATAGGCTTTCCTGAAAATCCAAGGGAAACATTCTGTGAGCCTGAGAGGGGTGCCCCTGGAACCTCTTCATGACTGATGGTTGTTCTGCTTGCCCCTGTGTCAATCAAAAACTTTCTATCTTTCCCTAATACCTGACTGTGTTTTTAAGGACCCTCTTGATCTACAGGAACCTCAATAAGAGGCAAGCCAACCTCCCTCTCTAGGCTGTTTCATGTGTATTGCTGATAATCGGGGTAATCAGATTGAACATACTGGTACATTTGCTGTGTAACATGCTGAGTCGCGGCAATGGGTTGTGGCTGTGGTACCGCTACGGTCTGTGGAACATGCATAGGTTGTACATTTTGTGGAACATGTTGTTGGACCTGGTCCTGTCTAGGAGGACGCGGTCTCTCTTTCGTTTTACCTGTGGCTATGTTGTGTTTCAAAACTGCACAATCGTTTACATAGTGACCTGGCTGTTTACAATAGTTGCATGTCCCTTTAACGGGAGCCGCTGAATTATTTGACTGTGTCGCGCCTTTTTTCTGACCATCTGCTGGAACTGACTGAGCAACTAACATTTTCATTTTCGTGTCTTTCATACGTCTCTGTTCGTGATCATGTTCCTCTCTGATTCTGTTCTGGTGGTATTGTAACATTTGTAACATTTGGGATGGCGTATTTGCTTGCCATGTACTCTCGACTTTCAAAACACGGTTCTTAACCTGAGGCAGAGAATTCTCGACTAATTTTGACACAAAGAGGTGCGGGTATGACTCGCTACTTGTTTTCAGACCACTATTAATAATAAAACATTTCTCGAATCTAGAATAAAAATCACTAGTGTCTTCGTCATGTTTCTGTTTGCAGGCTGAGATTGCATCCCAATCCTCCTTTTTAGTTGCTAACAGTCTAGGCAAAACCTGTACTAATAAACCTGGTAATGCTTTAGTTTTCTCCCCAAGACCTACACCTGGGGTTCGACCAGTTTCTTCGGCTTCTAATGCAGCCCAATCAATCTTTTTGTCTCCCACCTCCCATTCTTTTTCTTTGAGTTTCTCGTAAATACCGGCAGGCAGTAACACTTTCAATATTTTCATAATGTCGGGATAGGTGTAATCTCCCATGAGTAACATGTCTTTTATCTCACGGTGGAAACCTGCAGGGTCTTTATCGTGACTGGGTACTATTTTCTTAATTTCCAATAATTCCATTTTAGTTATAGGCGTGTATACGAACACACGTTCAAGGGTATCATCGGCTTTCCTGACTGGATGTACTTCACGTAAAGGATTCTGTTTGTCTAAGTGATATGGCTGCCTGACTGGGGGCGGAATGGAAACAAGATGTGGAGTCAAGAAAGTTCTATATTTGTGACGTTGTTCTAAAATTGTTTCAATTAAATCGGTACCTAGGCCTCTCCATCTTCTCAGGAGTAAGTCTTGCAATAAATTGTATAACGGACCTGGATCAGATGCTTGGTTTTCATACTGTATAATAAGGTGTTGGGTCATGTATATACCAGCTAGTCGCTGTTCTTCTGGAGTGAGACTTAGAAATGTTTGAACTACTAAATCGTCTTTGTATATACTGTCATCCCCGGCCCACTGTACAGCGGACCGGGCTAGTTCCTGATCACGTAAGGTATTGAGTTCGTGATAACCTACTATGTCTTTCAGTACTTTATCAGTATTTTGGAATATATGCTCAAGGGAATACCGCTCTGGTATCGGACAAAGGTAACGTTTCTTGTTTTCTAAACGAATGGGTCTGTCAAAGGGCCGATCAAGAGGAGATGGTTTAGGGAATTTCTCTCTACCTACATATGCTATCATGTCTCTACTTACTAGTTGCGAGGTTTCTGCTGTAGTCTCTGGTTGTTCTTCCTCATCTGAGGTTTTCTCGACGTCTGACTCGAGTTGCCTATCAGACTCTCGGCGGACATGTATTGCTATTATTTCTGCACGGATTTTTCTAACCATAGCATGTACACATTTCTCTCTGTCATGTTTACCCTCTGCGATATTCTGACTCCATCTGATCAATCTATTCATCTCTCCTTCTGGGAAACCGGGCTGATCTTGTTCTCTTATCAAACAATTAACCAAAAACCGCATTATTATACCTTGAGTCTCAACTTTCTGACGTGACATGGCATCACCAACACACTCCGGTCTTTCTCCTGTTCTAATAAAATGGTACATATTGTCTAGATGGTCTGGCATTTCTGGCAGTAAAACTAAATAATCCGTAACACGTCTTAAACGTAGGGATGCTAACAACATGGGTCCTGTTCTTCCTGGCACTGTATCATATCTGCAATCAGTAAGCTGTTCTTGAAGCTTTTCGGCTGGAGCTCCTTTAGGTGTTCGCGACATTGCGAAGTCTCTCATTGTCATACCTTGTAACTGTGGCGGGGTACGATAACCTCCTCTAGCACCTCCTGAGGCGGGGGCTTGAGCATAACCTGGCTGTAGGGTCGGTATTTGTAACGGGGTTGGGCCCTGAACAGTGCCAGTCCCAAAAGGATTAAGCGGATGAATACCAGGGAGAACAATAGGGGAAGTGACAACAGGTGCGGGAAGTGGTGCGGGGGAAGTTCGCTGTTGCGGACCTGGGGGCAGATTATTGTCAGCAGGTGGTACGGGTACATGGGCAGTTACATTGGTATATGCGGGAGCTACGTCGTCTAAATAGGAAGAAAGGAAAATGTCTGCTGCGGTCTTATGACGTAATTTAGTCGGAACCAATGGAGGGGGCAGATCTTTCGGTATTTCCGGGGTCGCCTTGGGCAGGCCCTCGGCTAGGACTGGATACAGTCCTGTCATAATGGCATTACTCTGTCTGTCGTGTTGTTCCATTCTGACTCGTTCTCCTTCTTCTAGTAGTTCTTTTTCTCTGGCTTTTTCGGAATCTTCTCTACTTTTCTCTGCTTTTCTGAGCGCTTTTTCTGTCCGTCTATGTGATTCTTTACGCCACAATTCAATGGCGTCTTTCTGTGATTGTCTAGCTTTCTTTTTCCATAACGCTTCTTCTACTCTCATGATGCACTCGGCATCCCATGTCCCTGTAACGGGCCATCTCTGATTCTCTGACAAGTCCTTCGTGTAATCCACCCACAAGTCTAGATATAATATGGCATCTAAGCCGTGCTTGTGGTACATAAAATGTCCAGGAGTGTCCCTGGGTGGGATGGGAACTGCTTCTTCTAGTATCCCTTTCCTAGTCCCTATCTGTCGTAACTTCGAGAACAAAGGCATTGCTGCCTCTAAATTGGACACGAAAACAATGAACACAATATAATATGCAAACAGTCACTCATACCACGACATTAAACACATTGAAACATTTCGAACATATATTGACTACCCACTAATTCAATAACGAGGACAAAATTGACAAGAATTACTTGATATACTGCTAAACAGTACAGATACACTGCTAAAACAGTGCAGACCGGGTCTGTGTACCCAAACCCGTCTTGACCGGATACAAATTAATCACCCGTCTTGATGCGTCCCCAGCCACGGTACTCACCGGGAAGCACGGAACGGAAGGCCTCGGAAACTCGACTGGACTGACGTCACTGCTTCGGCTGCGCACTACGCATGCGCCTCGGCACTACAGGTGGGTCTCTCGACACCTCTGACACTGCTCTCTCGGCTGGGCTCTGGTCGGGATCCTCCGCACTCCTCACCGCCTCGTCTGGATGTCGATCGCAGTCTCCGTCACCTCCGTGGGCCTGAGGGAGATACAGGAAATCCTGCGGATGCGCATGGGGTCCGTCACGGCCGTGGCAGGGGGCAAGGCCTGCGACGCATCTCCGGCGCGTGGGGTGGGGGAGGGGTCCCTATTCGGGCGCCAAATTATGTGGTAAATATTTTACCGTACAAGTTTTTCCATATAATTTCAAGTAAAAGAATAGCTCAATAAAATGAAAGGCAGAGTCCGGGGAGTCTGAGTCTTAAAGGGCTTTAATTCAGAAATGACTCGAGTCAATGGAGATCTATTCCATCAATACAAGGGTTCGGATATGCAAGGGAAGATGTCAGGAAAGATGTCAACGATTCATTCACAGTACATGACATATATAGTAAAATGACACAATAGCATTGCATTACAGTAGGCGTGACAAGTGAAATGTATATGATAAGAACACATGTGCGTAGCAAAGAGGCGCGAACATGGGCGTGTACAGAGGCGTGAACTAGAAACGTCACAGAAAAGTGTCACAAGTGGGTGGATGCTTAGAGAATTCTTGCGGAGTCAGCTGAAACCTGTGGCCTGGATGCGCGCGCAGCTAATATGACGTGTGATTGACGTGCATCTGGAGGAAGCGAAGGGTCTGACTTTTAGCATTAGTAGAGGAGACAGAAGTCTGGCATGTCAGATCGACCTGTCCCTAAAACATATCTGATATCTTGTGTTTGGAGGATGTTTAATCTGGAGTAAAAGGTCTCTTGGGCAGAGGCTATTCTATACTGAATGTATGCGTGTCTAGGTGCAATGCGCGGAGCCAGGGCCTATCATGGTAACGGGAGCAATGAATTACATGAGGAGGACAGGAAGGCTTGGCCCTTGCTCGGCAGTCGGGGATATGTTTTTGTATTTCACTAGACAGGAATGTGTTTTCGGGGAGCTGAGCTGGCTACGCTGATAGCTTGAAGGTAAAATACTGTTTTTGGCAGTCAGAGCAGGCCGAGCCGGGCGCCGCTCGCTTGGCAGGAAGTAAGGCAGAGGTCAGGGATGCATTTCATCTCCACGTCGCTGCCGTCGGAGACAGAGACGAAAGTGGTTCAATGGCATGAATCAGGGCCTAGCTCGGCAGAGCCAGGAAAACGTGAAAGTGCACCATGTAAAGACGGTGGCACGGCATACTTAGGAACTGAATCATCAGTCCATTCATGGTGGATCTGATAGAGGACATGTTAACGTTGGACGCAAATGCATTTGCGTCTTCAAATTCGGTTGCGGAGGGAAGTTACATGCACCTTAATCTCGTACATGGAGACGATGGGGTACTCGTTAGGGGACATACCTTACCATAAAAATTTCAATTACCTCACATTGAGAAGGTAAATGCTACTATGGAACGCTTTCATCATCTTCACTTCTCCTTTCATGGTAGATGTAATGTTTTAAAAATGCTGGTTCTCCTCAAATTTTTGTATATACTTGGAACAATCCCTTAGAATTCTCTAATTCTTTGAGCCCAATTCACAGAACTAACTTAAGACAAAATCCTAAACTTATTGCCATTTTCGTATTCACAGAATGCACTTACTCATTTTGGTATTCACACAAGACATTTACTCATTTCGGTATTCACAGAAGTTAGGAGTTCTTACTTTAGGACTCCTAAATGCCTTCTGTGAATACCGAAAGTCTTAAAGTTAGGATTTTTCTCAGTTTAGTAGTAGTAAAGTTAGGACTCCTAACTTTAGGACTCCTAAATGCTTCTGTGAATACGGAAAGTCTTAAAATTAGGATTTTTCTAAATTTAGTAGTAGTAAAGTTAGGACTCCTAACTTTAGGACTCCTAAATGCCTTCTGTGAATACCGAAAGTCTTAAAATTAGGATTTTTCACAGTTTAGTAGTAGTAAAGTTGAGAAAATGATAATTTTAAGACTTTCAGTATTTACAGAAGGAATTTAGTAGTCATAAAGTTAGGAGTCCTAACTTTACTACCACTAAATTGAGAACAATCCTAATTTTAAGACTTTCGGTATTCACAGAAGGCATTTAGGAGTCCTAAAGTTAGGAGTCCTAACTTTACTGCTTCTAAATTGAGAAAAATCCTAATTTTAAGACTTTTGGTATTCACTGAAGGCATTTAGGAGCCCTAAAGTTAGGAGTCCTAACTTCTGTGAATACCGAAATGAGTAAGTGCCTTCTGTGAATACCAAAATGAGTAAGTGCCCTCTGTGAATACCAAAATTATAATAAGTTTAGGATTTTGTCTTAAGTTAGTTCTGTGAATCGGGCCCATTATTTTTAAAATTGGAGAGGATGTGTCCCAGATTTTTGTGGGGGTACCGAAGAACGAGGAGGGCCCACAAGAAAATGATTCTTCCAGATACCGAGGTGGCTGGAGTATCCCACACTTTATAATGTATTACTGGGCTGCCATGATGCAGATTATGGGGCCGTTGGTAGTGGGGAGCAAAGCCCCTATTTCTTTAAGTCATTGTCCATCGATCTATTAATTTGGGATGGGTAACGAAGCCAAAGGCTGTTTAGTGACTATTGTAGAGCCAAGCTATTACAAAGAAACAAGATTTAAGATTTTGAAGGCAGATTATAGAGTTTGGGTACAAGTTAAACGAGTATATCATATCCCAAAATTAAATTTCTATACTCCCTTTAAGGCCTCTGGGTTGCTATCAGTAATCTTTTGTGACCATGTTGCATTTAAATGGGGTCTAAAAGGTATATCTTGTCTAGGGGATCTGCTCGATCAAGGGGATTTGTTGGCATTTTTAGATCTTAGAGAGAAGTTTGGGCTAGACAAGCAAGATTTTTTTAAATATCTGCAAATTCAGAGTTGTATGGGCAAATATGGTGCAAATATGGATAAGCAATTTGGGAAAAGCATCCTAATGGAGAAAATGAAGAAGAAGACTCTGATAGGGCAGTATTATCGACAATTGGTTGCAGCCCTCCAAGTTGATTTGGAAGATTGTCAAAGGAAATGGGAGCGTAAACTTGGTGTGGTGGGACTCAATATAAGTAAGTTGCTGGAACTCGCTAATAATGTTTTGATGACAGGAAGATCACGTAGCCGGCATTATATGGCTCTATTTATATTACTCCCCTAGGAAAGTTTCTTGGTGGGGAGCAATAGCAAGGGATAAATGTAATCGCTGTGGGTTGATTTTTAAGTATTATATTACGAACCCACACAGTGATTAAGGGAGATCTATTGATCATTGGGGTGGGCTCGGACTCAGGGGCCAATGTAAGAAGCAATTCTTCAACTGCCCTTTTGTTTATTAGGATGGCAGGGGTTCGAGCATGTATCACTAATGAGTGGATCAGTTCTGATCCTCAAACTTTCTTGAACTGGAGAGCTTGACTGCTGGCTATGTATAATTTTGAATCGTCAATTTACAGAACTAAAGGGAGAAGGAAGAGAAGTTTGGGTGCTAAAATCTGGGCTCCTATTCTGGATTGGATGGTGTGAGGGTCGGGGGGGGTTCGAACGGGGACGACCAAAACAACTGAAAGTTAAGGGTTTATCTTAGGGTATGCAGGGAGGGTTAATTAGAGATATTAGAGATATGATGTTTCTGCTATTTGCCATTGTTTATTGCTCTTACTTTATGTTTTGAATTGTACCATAATCATGTTGAATAGTGTGTATGTTTCCCAATGTGCCTGGGAGAAAATGGGGTTAAAAATGTAATAAAAAATTATTTTAAAAAAAGGAATGTGAGGGAGGAATCACTACACTGAGCAATGGCAGTTGCCTGTGAGCAGGTGCCAATACAGGATGTTCCTCCAAAGCAGTCTGTATTTTATTAATTAAATCTACTTTATCAGAAACGTGACTCGAGTAGCTACTACAATATGATTGGCAACAAGCTGAAGGTGTTAGAGACTGAAGAATCCACGTTTCAAATCATCGAAGAAGTAAAGTGCACCGGGCCTAACTTGTTGAGGCACTTTTTCTGCTCCACCCCAGCTTTCACCTGCGTTGAGGGCAGCGATACAGGTGGCTTGAAGTGAAATTTTCATTTTCTGAAGAATCCCGAGGTTAAAGGAACAGAAGCGGTCTGTTCGAATGTGCAAGGTTTTCTAGTGTGCATTAGCAAAAGGGATAGCATTGGCATAGCGACAGAGACTGTGGTGGTGGCATCTTGAGCACCACACAAGGGCTGCCATATGGAATGCAGATTCAGTTCTAAGCGCAACATTTCCAGAGTGACAGTCTAGCTTACGTGTGATGCAGTACGCACTGCTGCAATTGTCGGCATGCCACCATATTGGATCCACTTTCTACAACAATTTCAACCCATTCTAGTTGATGTATAACGCAGCACACACTGCAGCAGGTGTCGACGTGCCACCATTTTGAAAACAGTGGGTGTTTTCAGCAGAGTGGTGGTGAAAAGGTTATGCGTGCGAAACATTTGTACTTTTGATTCACCTCAATTTTACGTACGCTACTGTGATGCACATACCTGGGAATGCAAAAACCAAGTCTTGTATAGCGCATTCATGTTGTTGTAATGTTATGTTTTAAGCATATACATTATTTGCACATTAGGTTTATGTGCACACCTGCTATTAAGGAGGAGCTCGTCTTGAAGTTTCTTGATAAGTTGGGCGTTGCGATGATGCACACACCTGTTTGATGCGTTTACTTGCTTATATTATTTGAAATATAGGTTGTAAAAGCATATCTGTAGGGTTACATATGTTTACAACACACAGGGGCATATTATCAAGCCTGTGCGCTAAAATTATCGCCGCTTTATCGGCCGTTTTCGGCCGATAAAGCGGCGATAATTTTAGCGCACAGGCTTGATAATATGCCCCACAGTGTTGACAAATTAGATGTTAACGATTTAATACTAAACCCTAATCTCTATTTTGAAAATACTTTTACCAGTTGTCACGGTCATAACACTACTCCCAGGGCACTATTATAGTAAGAGGGTGCAGAGTACTTTCACTATTGATATTTTAAAAATAAATATCAAATGTTAACTACCTATATACGCAGCTAGCCTATACGTATAATGCAGTCAGTTACACCGTCACTTTTAAATGTACCTGGGAACCCACCATTTACATGGAGAAACTGGTATGATGCTTTTGTTATGTACTTTTGAGTGACTTGAGTGTCATGTTATCGCCCTGAAAGAAAATAAATTGTACTCCTTCACTCATTGGTTTACGAATGAAGGTCTGTATGTAAACATTAAGGAAGATGATAGACCAGATGAATATATGGAAAAAGTTTTAAAAAATTGGAGCTCAGATTTGACATTCAACCCAGTCTGGTAGTAATCAGACACACGTTTTTTAAGAGGGAACAAAGATGTGGCGAGGATGCTGACACATACATTTCAGCACTCAAAAGGCTTGTTGCTAGCTGGCAATTTAAGGCATTTACTGACCAGCTAGTCGTGGATCAATACATCTGCAAGTGCACAGACAAGTCTATACAACAGAAGCTATTGTCCATGGGTAATCCATCTCTTGAGGAAACCATAAGAATGTCGAAAAGCATAATCAAGTAGACAGAAGCCACAAGAGCAGTGAACATGAAAGAGGATAAGTCAGTCAAAATAACATGGGGAGATGGTAGGTCATTTTCAAATAACCAAACACATGCTTTAGGTGTGTGAACACAACTCATACCAAAGACAACATTGTGCTTCCTGCAAAAAACATAACATGCAGGTTGTGTAGCAAGGTTGGTTGTGTTGCTGAAGTGTGCCAAAGTAGTAAACACAGTGGGAATAATTTCCATGGCAATCACATGAATGTAAATGGTGCTGATGTGGCTAATGTGTCTAAAGTTGAATGAAATGAAGTGGACAAAGTACAAGATAATGTTAGGGGCATGGTAATAGTGGTTACAGAGGGTTTGGTAGTGAGTAGTGATCCTTCCCCAGGTGTTGACCCTTCCACTGAAATAGGAATTGGTGACAAAAGAATTCATCCACTGGTTGATTCTGGGGACAGAATCACAATAATCACCCACGAATCATTCAAAGAAACTTGGGACAATAGACCATTAGAATCACCGGACTGGCTGCCACTGTCCTACAAAGGACGCACAATTGAACTTGAGCTGCTAGGTATTTTTAAAACATTTTGGAGTTGAAAGGGAAGAAAATTCTAGGAAAGATGTGTGTGGCAATCAAAGGTTTGTCCATATTGAGCAGGTTTCACCAGCGATTGTTGTAAATGACGTTGAGACCAGGTATCAAGTATCAAGTGTTGGTTTCTGGGTCAAATTATTTCAATGAGGGATTTGAGAAACGGGTTCCCTCGGTCTTTACAATGCAGTTGGGCACTATCGAAGGGTTCACACATAAGATCAAAGTCAAGGATGAGGATGTTCCAGTCAAACATAAATTAAGAAGTGTGCCCTTTAGTGTAAGAGGGAAATTTGAAATCTAACTTACTGAATTGTGTGAAAAAGGTATTATTGAGCTTATTGAGGTCTCTTTATGGTTGTCACCTTTGATTGTGGAATTTAAGAAGAACAGTGATTTGGGAGTATGTGCTCTTCTGCCAAGCTTGACGAAACATATTTGGGTAGATTCACGTCCTCTCACAAAGATCACTGCATTGTTGACCTTGATTATTTTTTGTTTGATCTTTTTTATTAATTTTTGTAACATGAAAGCATACATTTGAAAATATAATTTGCATCTGAAGTAGACGAGTAGTGGGTTGGCAAATAGACATCTTGCCGTCTACAACAAACAAAGTTTATGTAATATTATCATCACACATCAATATACATTTAAGACAGCTTTGTGTATCAGTATATGATCGCTGTTATCAAATCGCAGTTTGTAATAGATCAAGCAAACTGTAATTCCTAAAACTTGAAGCAAATAAACCTCAGGCTGCCCCACCCTCTCCCCATCAAGGAGAAAAAGAGGGAAGGTAAAAGAAACATAACTAGTGACTCACACTCATGACTAAGCATATAAGAAATAACCTAAACCGTTTGGCAAAAGGTTTCTCTCGGCTATAAACCACTGTGACCACCACTAGTGGGGGTGTGTGCACCCATATCTTTCTAGATAGCGTCTCCTAGGGTATATGTTCTGTCAGTGTGTATAGCCATATGTAGAGCCACAAGAATCGCCTCCCAACAGTGTGAAATGGGGAATTTACATAGTCCCAACGTGTCCTCCCTGCGAAGGGAGTCCTCTTCTGCTCTAGCACAAATGAGGATAGAACGTAGCCAGGCTTGTAGATGCGGCAGGTACTTATCTTTCAAATGCCTTGTTATTAATCGTTTGACTACCACAAGTCTCAGGTCTATAAAGTGACTTGTGGTTCTTTGTTTGTTGTCTTTCGTATACATACCAAGTATGCACACCTTTCAAGTGTTGGGTATCTGTCTATCAATGCAGTTAGCTAGTTGTTGTGTCACTCCCTCCCAGTATTGCCTCAAATCGGGGCATGCCCATACCATGTGCAATAGATTCACATCTAAACAACTAATCCTAGGGCAAAGCATATCCTGTCTGTGAAGATAGCGATTTAATTTCTCCGGGGTGAGATAGACATGCTGCACTATGCATTATTGAATTAGTTTTAAGCTAGCATTACGCGGGATATAGGTGGAGCTTGCCAGTGCTGCACTCCACTCCGCCTTCGTGCATGAGCAACCTAGGTCAGACTCCCATTTAGCACGCAGTGATGACAAGTCCTGAGAATTGTGTGAGCGGAATGCATCTACAAACCATTGGATTAAGTGTTTACCTTCTCCAATGACATTGGATGTATTGGAGTACAGGGTGTGTTTTTGTGGCTCTTGGGTAATGTCTCTCCAGTGTTGCCTTAGGAAACCGAGCCTGTATAAGAAAGTGTCCAGGAGGCAATTTCTCTGCGTACATGAGGTCAACATATTTCATAAGCGTCTCATCCTCGTAAAGGTCTCCCACTGTATGAAACCCTGCCTCGTGCCAAGTTGTAAGTTCCAGTAATGTGGTTGTTTTGTTCCCCTTGGGCATTCCAAGGGGATGGCTGGAGAATAAGGTCTGACATTTTTGGTGAAGAACAATGATCTCCAAAAGCAACAATATGCCCCCTGTAATAGTGGAGGGAGTTCGCCAGCTCTTCCGCCACATAGATGAAACAAGAAAAGGACTCCATCCAGAGGCACCACACCACCCGCTGTATCTGGCAGGTGGCGGCCCGCCATCCAGCGCACCACCCTCTGTGGCTGAGATGCTAGATAATAATGTTCAAAATTCGGTACTGCGATCCCCCCCATCCGTTGGTAAATATAACTTTGTAAGAGCTACTCTGCATTGTGATCTTTTCCATATTAAATCGCTGAGCATTCGCTTAATTGTTTGGAAAAATGGTGGTGATAAGTATAGTGGTATGTTAGCAAAGTAATATGAAAAATGGGGAAGTACCACCATCTTGATGAGTGCCACCCGGCCCACTAGTGATAATGCTAACTACTTCCAGAATGTAATTTGTGACATTAGGAATGTGAGGGCACATGTG
The DNA here is from genome assembly GCF_964263255.1 of Lissotriton vulgaris. Classification (NCBI taxonomy): domain Eukaryota; kingdom Metazoa; phylum Chordata; class Amphibia; order Caudata; family Salamandridae; genus Lissotriton; species Lissotriton vulgaris. The sequence continues at coordinate 69,103 of NW_028251230.1, forward strand.
AAGTTACCATCCAAAAGGTCACATTCCTCATGATCTGCACAGACACCAAGGTATAGGAACATGTTCGGTTGCCATGTGACCATTAATCCGTCTATAGACAAGGATGAGTCAGGCGCACTAGTGGCAAATGGAAATAAGCACAACTTCCCCCAGCTGACCGTTAATCCCGAAAGCCAGGCAGTGAGGGACAGTATGTTAGGTATAGAGTCTGGGATGTCCATTATATCACGCACATATAATAATAGGTCATCAGCATATAGATGGATCGCGTGGCTCCCTTCTCCCAGCTGGATACCCCAACTATGTACCAACATCTGCATGGCCATAGCTAAATGCTCAATGGCCAGTGCAAAGATGAGCGGGACAGGGGACATCCCTATCTAGTGCCCCTCTTTACCGATATAGACGCTGACACAAATTTCCCAGTCCGAACCCTCACCTTTGGGTCGCTGTTTAGTAATTTCACTAGGGAGATGAAGGGAGTTCCCAATCCATATCAGGATAATACAGTAAATATAAACTTCCACTCAACAGTATCAAAAGCTTTCTCCAGATCACGCACCATACACCCTGAGTGGAGGCGCTGCCTGGGGAGCATACCTCAATATAAAAAAAAAGTCGCAGATTGAGAGTGGTAGACATACCCAGAACAAACCCATTCTGATCCTCAAGGATCATGTGTGGTACTAGTGGCGAGAGTCGGCCCGCTAGAATGATGGCTAAGACCTTATATTTAACATTTACTAATGCCAGCGGGCGGTAAGATCCTAGGAGCATGGGGTCGCGATCTGGCTTTGGCTATGTAATTAATACATAGACTTGATAGATGTAGGGCCTCAGTATAGATGTCTAACAATCGTGGCGCTAGTAGATCTATATAACATTTGTACATTTCAGCAGGGAGCCCATCCGGACCTGGTGTCCTACCTGAGGCCAGGGAGCGAGTTGCACCTTGTATTTCCTCCAATGTAATAGGCTCATCGAGCTCCATGCACTGGCCAGGTGACAGTGTGGGAACGAAAGGTTCTCCAAGAAACTGGTTATTTCATGCTCCGCTGCCATTGTTGATGATTCATAGAGATGTGAAGTAAATAAATACTTCATCTGTCCAGCTGGGGATTGTAATGCAGTGATGGTGCTGGCCGGGTGTTACGGCCTAATTAGCCAGGCAAGTAGGCGCCCGGATCGGTCTGCATGAGCGTGAGTCCTAGTGGAGTGTGCAGCATAATTGAGACATTTGAGCCCCTTGATGAGGGTTGAGTGCTCCGCTTTTGCCTTTATAAGCTCGGCAGAACATGTTGCTCCCATGGACCAATCCGTTTCTAGTGATAATAGATCAGACTCTAAGCATAAGAGCTCCTTGTCCACCTGCCTTCGCATCCTGCCCCCCATTCCCAGACAGATACCCCTGAGTGTCACCTTGAAAGCCTCCCACTCTACTGCTTTGGAAGACGCCATGCAGTATTGTCCCGAAAGTGGTGCTCGGTTGAGATACGTAAAGAGTCACAGAATGACGAATCCTCTAGCATTGTGGGTTGTAATCTCCATAGTGGGATCAGGGGCAACCCAGTGTCCCACCTCAGGGACACACTCTGTGGGTTATGATCCGATTGCGTACGACCCAGTGTATTGTTGGCCATGATTGGTGGTTCCAAATGTTTTTCAAACGTGATCTGGCAGCCACTTATTGTCAGGTTTATTTTATTTATTTATTTATAACGTTTTTTATAGGGCAGCTTGATCCCGAAGGATATCAGAGCGCTCTACAGTTTGAGGGAAAATGAAAGTTAACAGATCAGTACATGAGTTAAATAGGGAATATACATAGGCATTGAATCAAATAGTGCACACATAAAAGAACATATATAAACCTGGGGTAAGCAAAGAATGAGCTAGTTGATGAAACATAATGACAAAAGGGGAGCAAATATAATAGTAAAGTACAAGATTGACAACCAATACTGTAGTATGTCCGATGCGATTAGAGCTGACAATCGCTCCCTTTGTTAGGTAAGAACGTATTCATGAGGAATCTTTTTGCTTCCAATTGGAAAGCATCCTTGGAAGAGATTCTACAGATTTCCGGTGGAAGAGAGTTCCAAATTTTTGGTGCAGAGCCCGAGAAGGCTCGTTGGCATGTTCTTTTTTTGCGGAAGATCTGGGGTTTCAAGAGGAGGGAGTTAGCACTCCTTGACGGTCTACCCCCTCTGGATAGTTCTAGCTTTTGCGCAAGGTAGTTGGGGGTTTTGTAGTGGAGGGCTTTGTGTGATAAGCAGGCAATATTTAGTTTAATTCTAGCTTCGTAGGGCAGCCAATTTAGAGATTTTAGGACCGGGGAGATGTGGACGTTTCACTTGGTACTCGTTATCAATCTGGCCGCCGCGTTCAATGATGCCTTTAGAGGGGCCACAGTGTATTTGGAGAGGCCACATAACATAGCACTGCCATAGTCAAGCCTTGGTAAAACAAGCGCTTGGACCACTTGCTTGAAATCTGCTTGAGGTAGGAAAGGTTTGAGATTCCTGAGTGTTCTGAGAAGGTGGTTAGCTCCCTTGCACACATTGGTAATATGAGACTTCATATTCAGATGTTTGTCCAGGGTGATTCCTAGAGATTTAGCTGAGTCAATAATGCGGGGTGAGCAGTTGAAGGCATTGAGTGGGTTCATACAGTAGTCAGGAGTGTTTTTCAGGGGAGAAATGAGAAGAAATTCTGTTTTGGAGGTGTTTAGCAGGAGGTGTTTTTCAGTTTTGAGTAGTCAGTAGGGTGGAGTTGAGTGACATGATGTTATCCGGGGAGGAGATTTTCTGGTAGAGTTGGGTGTCGTCTGCATACATATGGAAGCAAATGACCATGGATTTTAATACATTAGCTAATAGTTCCAGGAACAAATTGAAGAGAATGGGAGATAAGGAGGACCCTTGGGAAACCCCCATGGTGACTGGGGATGGCTAGGAGAGTGAGTGCTTTGCCTTAACTATTTGGGACCTGTGTTGAAGGAAGGATGAGAACCATTGCAGCACCTGACCAGCGAGGCCCATCCTTTGCTCCAGAATATCTAGGAGGTTGTCATGATTGACAGTGTTAAAAGCAGAGGAAAGGTTGAGTATTATAAGGAGGCAGGATTAGTTTAGATCAAACATTATTAGGATGTCTTCCATCATGTGAGTGAGAGCCGATTCAGTGCTGTACCCACTACGAAAGCCAGATTGGTGTTGGTCCAGGAGATGGGAATTTTCGATGTGCGCACATAGTTGTGACTGGACGCATTTTTCCAAGAGGTTGACCAGTGTGGGGATGCTGGAGATAGGGCAGAAGTTGTTAAGATCTGTACTGTCTGATGTAGGTTTTTTTAATATAGGTGTTACCTGGGCCTCTTTTAGGCATTCTGGGATCGTACCTTGTGACAGAGATGCATTGACAATCTTTGTCCAGATGGGGAAGATTGTATCCTTAACTGCTTTGAAGATGGTGGGTGGTAATAGGTCACCGAAGTGATGAGATGGGCTGATACTCCGAAGAACCTTTATGATATCATTTTCATTTAGAGTGGTAAAGGTGTCCCAGGAAGCGTTGTGCTTGATACCCCAACTACCTGGTGCAGCCTTGTCTGGTAAGACCAGGTGGGTGCCGGACCATTGGGAATTAATAGAGCCCTCTGGTTTCTAGATCAATGTTGATAAGTCTAGTTTTTTCAGTAAAAAGTTCTGCCAGGTCATCACATCAGGGAGGACTGACATCCGAAGCTGATCGTTTAGGGGCTACTACAGATTGTTGTTTAACCAGTTCAAACAGTTTCTTTGGTCGATTAGCCGCTTGGTTAAGTTGGGATCTGAAATTTTCCGCCTTGGCTGTCTTAATTTGTTTGTTATAAGTGCTTCTGGCTAATCTAAGGATTTTTAGATGGTCCTCGGATGGAGTTGATCTCCAGGAATGTTCGATGGCCCTTAAATTGCGACGTTCCGAGTTTAGGTTCCCATTGAACCAGGGTTTAGAAATTTTTGTAGGTGCATTTTTTTGTTGGAGTGGAGCCATGTCGTCCATGATGCTAGAAATAGAAGAGGTATAGAAGTCTGTGAGTGCATGGACTTTGTGTACGTCCACTTGTGGAGAGATGGCACGTTTACAGTGGGCTGCTAGGTCAATGGTATTGATTTCTCTGAGGTCTCTTTTTCCAGATCTTTGGTTTAGTTGTTTGAGCCTCACTCTGAGATACCTCTGAGTTGATATGGAAGGAAATGATGTGACGGTCCGACCAATCGCAGGGTATGATGGAGTCCAATGTGATGGTGTGTCCTTTGGAGATAATGAGGTCAAGAGTTTCCCCTTTACTGTGGGTAGGCTGGTCACAATGTTGAGCCAATTTGTGATCCTTCAAGAAGGAATTGAGGCATGCTACTGCTTAGTCATTAGTGCTTGACCATTGAAGGTTAAAGTCCAGAAGGTAGATGTGGGACTGCATTAAATCCACATTGTCAGAGATGATTTCCATTAATTGTTTGTAGTTTGCAGACCAGCTGATTGTTACTAGAGATGTTGAGGCAAAGATATTCACATGTTAATGGCGAAGAGGACTCTGAGAGGGAGACGCGAGTGTGCTTCAATGTATACAGGCTAGGCCAACTCACAGCTTCTTTACTTTGTCCAGACGAATTATATCATGGGTGGGGCACCAAGAGGTCTAGAATTGGAGTGGACGAGGGGTTGAGCCAAGTTTCTGTGAGGAAAATGATATCTATCTCATTATGTTGTATGATGTCGAAGATCTCGGAGGTGTGTTTGTTGCCAGACCTACACCTCGGATGAGGAAGCGAGGAGCTGCAGAGGTCGAGCACCGCTGTCTTTGTGGCTTGTCAGGAGGACCAAAATGATCGCATGAGTGCCCGGACGGGACGCTGGAGGAGACTGCCTAATTCCACGGCATGGAGGTGTGAGGCGCGGTCTGGCTGCGGATGAGACCGGATCGGATAGCCGCGGCCGCGAGGCTCGCATTGTTAGGGGCCTGTTTGCCGCTGTGGACTTCAACCTGCGCTTCTAATATAGGCCACTGGCGGGAGCTGGCTCCAGCTTTGTTGCGCTCGGTGCCGTAGACTCTGTTGCGGCGGCCGAGTCCTGCCCTGCTGTGAGGAAGGGTGGAGGAGGTGGTGGACTGCTATCGGGCCGAGCTACGTGGCCGCAATTATATACGAGCGCTTGGGGACTGAGAGCCACCCCGTTTGATAGCAAGGCAAGCAACAATACTGGGAGGACTGTGGCAGGACACCATTGCCAGTCACGTAGGATACAGGTGATCAGAGTGTTGTGGAGGAGGCCCTGTGTTGTTTTATGAGCCTCCTATAGTAGTGTGGCTCACTGGTTAGAGGCGGCAGACCCGAGAGCAGAGGACGGCCCGGGACCAGGGTTCCATTCCCGGCGCGTCAGGTTTCTGGACCAGGGTCAGCGGACTCGATAATTCTCTCGCCTCGGTGCCCACTCTGATCAGCGATCACACTCGGCAACTCTGAGCATTAGCTTGCCTCATCTTCACTAACGGCCCCACCAGACCGCCGGGGATGCCTGTTCTCACCCTGGAGATACCCATTAAGGGACCATCTCTCAGGGAAGCCAGGAAGGGTTTTGCAGCGGTCGAAGCGCCTTGGGACCCTCCGGGTAAGTAGTGCGCTATATAAATGCCTATACATACATACATACATACATACTGGAAGACTTGTTTTCCATTGATGAGAACTGGGGCTGCAGACTATTCTGGCTGAATACATGAAGTGCAGCATACACAAGAGTAAATAATTGCGATGAATAGGTGATTTTGACTTTTCAAAGTGCATGAGGGATATCATGTGCAACTAAATAGCTCTGTACAACTCATCTCCTGGACAACCGTTTAAGAATTTGGGGAAGCGAGGAGGAGCTTGACGATCAGAAGCCCCAGATAATCCTGCAGAAAGCCTGTACCACACAGATCCTGGCCCAGGTGCCACTGTACCACCTGCACTCGCAATTCACAAAACTAAGGGCTCTCCCTTCCTTGAGCACTGGGTACGGCATGCCATGGAATGAGAAATTAAACTGGTCCATTCCCAGCTGGAGGCGGCCATCTTAGAGTGGGTTCTTCATCATGTATCCCACACAGTGGCTCTCTTAGTTTGCCCCATCACCGCAGAGTGGGAGATGGCTACTTCCTCTATGTGAAAGGAAATGGGTAACCCAATAGACCCTTGAAGGCTTGGGCGGTAGGTAATTGAAGTAAAGGGTGTCTACAAGGGATTTAGTTAATCTATTCACTTATAGTCAATTTTTGAGTTAGTTAGCAAAGATCTAACTCTAATGTATCCAAAGGATAACGACAAGACTTTTCTTTGGTGGAAACAATCAATGATACGTAAATTAAAAAAGGGGAAAAAGCACACGGAGAAGTAATTTTATCTGGAAAAATATTGTATTGAATTAATCAATAAATAAATATATGTATGTGGATAAAGTGAACAAATCAAGTACAAGCAAAAGATGTTATTGGCAGAAATATACACAAATCCACAAATCAGTTCATAACAGTTCATCAGCTCCTGTAAATTATAGGCAATAACCAAGTCAAACAATGTACGATGGTTAATTCTTGGTACAGATGAATTGCTTATGGAGATGATGAAGAGGTCGACGTTTCGGTCTTGGTTGCAGGTTTCAATCACTGTTCAGGACCTCGTTAACCTTTGGTTTCCTTGCACATATCTTATCCTAATCAATATCTAAATTGTTTCTTTCCGTATGACTTTTCATTACATGGGTATTGCTTTCAATTATGGATTTGTCCGGCTTGTGGAAATTGAATTTGGGACAGTCCTAATAATTAACTTTTGAGTTTGGTTACTGTAAATTGGGTTTTTGTTAATGTGATACTCAGTTAGAAAATGTGTCCTATTGGTTAGAATTTGGTGCAGTGGGTGTATATTTATAATGAGAATATTGTGTATAAAAGGTGATGTCTTGCTCTATGAAAATTGAGCAGTTTCTTGAGTTGTACACCGTGTTGTATTGCTGGGATTTTGGCTACTAGCTTCAGCTAATAAATTTGATCTCTGACGCCACCTAGAAGTATTCTGTGTCTCTGTATACCAAGGCAAGGGAACCCAGAGGACTTTGGGCGTGTTCCTGGCGCCGCTGGGTATTTGACAACCCAGTTCTTCAGGTTCAGTCTT